>NC_069137.1:16641034-16891034 GCF_026914265.1 Mya arenaria
TAATATATTCAAGAACCTTATTCAAATCGATATCAATAACAAAACAATTAAATCATTAAAACAACTTAAGCCCACAAGCCTTAGATGTTTTGTAACTCATGATACAAACTAAAAGTATTATAATGATTTCAGATACTCTATAACTTTACATTAAAACAACAACATTTTTTCTAAAGCTTTGTTATTTTGGCTAAAATACACTTACATGGACATATTTCATAATGACTGACAGTATATGAAAACTAAAACAGATCACTTCTATTCGAGGGGTGAAAGCGAAAAGGTTCAATCTGCTTCTGTATTTAATGTCACTTAGAGCCTTTTCGCATTCACCCCTCGTAATGCTCTTACCTGGATGCTCCTATTTCTAGTACAAAAGTTTAATACTTGTTGCCAGTTGCACAGCTAAGTTCCTAATTCTGGTACAAAATGAAACAATTTGTTTATCTAAGAAAATGATTTTCCTCTGCAATGTTGCGGCTGCATCAAATCTTGCATTATATAAATGCAGCCTTCAGACAGCAATCGGTTAATAGAGTAGAATTTGAGCTGCGATGAACGAAACGAAAGCATAGCATAAAGACTTGCCGGTGTTGTTTTGGATAAATTATATTTTGATATCCGAAATCTTAAATATTGTACATCTTAAAGTATCCATTTTGAATTTAATTGATTTTTTTTTTAAATTAAAGTTAAAAACGGATTGTTCAAACATTGCACTGAAAGGCATGTGCGGCGTTGTTCAGTGACGTCATAACGCGTATTAAATTTTATATCAATATTGACGTTAAAATGATCGAAGTATATTTGAATTTAAACGTTAATTCAAGGGGAATCCTTCTTCAAACTTGCCAGTTTGTTGTTTACGTGAGAACTGGCTGATACACGTGCTGTTTTTCTTTGACGATATAAAATAACTTAACCAACACACCTGTGTTCTTGTTATAGGCAAAATTAGTTTAAGGTAACACACACACATTGTATATCTAACTAAGGAGGGACTAATTAAAATGAATACTTTCTAAACAAAACAAAGTAGAAATATCAACTATCATTAATGATTTTGAGGAGCAATACATGTACTTAATATATTCATGTATAATTCCTCATGTTGGAAGTCAGGCACGTACACCATTATAAAACATAGCATTAGATAAGTGATCGGTAGAGTCGGGTATGCATGCAATACGTTCTTTCACTACATATCATTCATGGGAAGAGCCGAGTACATAATCGAATACGTTTCTTTATTTAAGATGAATTCATGGGGAGAGTCGGGCAGGTCATTCATGAGGTGAGTCGGGCACATAAACCATTTGAGCTCATCTCTTTATATCATTGGGAGGGCCAGGGCTCGCATGTCTTTGGGAAATTTTACTTTAGATTATTTATTTGGATATACAAAACCAAACAATGTCTATATCTAGAAAATAATTATTGCAATTCATTCATTTTATAGCACGTAAAACATTTCAAGGCGTTTATCTCGAAAACATAAAAAGATGACTTGCCACCTTATTGCACTAATGGGGCGATATTGAGTTACGTGCACCTAGCGCTGGTCCGCCGATGTGCATGTTTGTAAGTATATAAAAGTGTAAATGATTATGAGAAAACATTCAAATTATATAACCCAAGCAACTGCATATTATGGCTTAACTGGGTTTATTTGATTAAAGCATTGACATTTTATAACATCCGTGCATGTCCATTGCGAATATGATTAATTAAGGCAATAGTCCGGAGTATATGCAACGATTACACCTCTTAGTTCGACGATATCCTCAACCTCATTTGGACCAACAGGATGCCAGATAGATTCTTACAACGCAATAATCGTATTCGCCGTGCATTCGGGGTTTTTTTCTGTTGCAACCTTGAACGAAATAACTGACACATCCTGTGAATCTACTTTGCACTAGTTTTTATATTTCTGGCAGAGTAAGAGCACGCCTTTCCTTGATCTAACCTTGTTGCTTTTCAATCTGTTTTGTTTTGGGGGTTTTGTAAGAAACGCAGTTTATATATACCCAATGGTAGATAAATATAACTTCCTTTGTATAAACGAGAATAGGTTTCTCAATTGTTAGATAGATTTCCACTGCAAAATGAGTTGAATGGTAGTAATCATTGGAATCACGCAGAATGCATTCATCTTACACGAAGGGGTAGAGCAAAGCCAAGTAACAAAAGTTTCAGACTGGCTGAAGTGTCACAATTACACGGAAGTATTAACTTTGAAAATATAGCGGCATTTGGTTTACTTTTCGACAACAATGTTAGTATTTTAATTGGCTTTCGTATGTGCTTGCCATACACATGTGGTGTTTACCTATTTAGTGTTATTTCGGTATTTTAAAACATCAAAATGATGAACACATAATTCCTTGTGAATCCAGCGAGATAATCATATAGTATTACAGCAAGTTCTTAAATACCCAAACAAAATGATGTAATGACGCTTACATTGGAACTTCCCTAATGGGCGTTCTTCATGAAAGGAGTTGTTTATGGTTATACATGGGAGGCCTATAAATTTATTTAAGTCGATAAAATTCGTTTAAACAGTCGCACGTCGTTTTGTAAAAATTTAATGACGAGGTATAAGGCCTGGGCACACGAACATTGTATTAAAGACAAAACATAATTCGATTATGGCCGTACCTGGTAGGCTTAGCTATTAATAAAGTTCATATAAAATGCGTTTAATTAATCGTTAGTCGTTTTTGTTAACGTTTAATGATGGCTGTTATGAACACGACAAGAACATTGTAAATAAATAAAATTCATTACCGTTCCTTGTCGTGACTTTATATTTTGGGCATAACGGCATAATGTATCATTCGGAACTCCTCGGCCATTTTTATCAAAAACAAACTCGGATGTATTTGGACGGTTTACAAACTCAAAAAGTGGCACGTTTAAGTCCGCTGCAAGTAGATCGCGTAGTAACGATATTGATTTAAACCATATTTATTCTATATAAGTACATTTAGCAAATACATAAACAACAAACACGATAATTAAGGATTCAGTAAATAGCTTAGAGCTAATATTTATACCTCTCTCCTTTCACGAATAAATATTTATATATGGTTACAACATCTATAGTTTCATAAAATAAAGACAATTTATGTTTCTCTACCTCTGGGGGAAGTGACAGCCTTAGTTTTGTAGTATTTACAGTTAAATACCGCTGCAAACAATAGTTATCATATAGGTATTTAACGATATTGACGACTACAAGACTAAAATGGATTTTAAAGATGCACACTTATTCCCACATAAGATTTACCACAATTAATATTTTTGTTTAAATAGTCCAAAAGGGATGATTAAATGTCGAAAACAATGGTTCTTATGAAAGATACCGAGTATAATTTGAAAGAGAGATGCAGAAAACATGGGTTTTCTACCTAATAAGACGATAGAAGATCACAGTAAATCTTTTAGCACTCACCAATCATTTAATATTTTTGCGTTTACAGCAATTAAGTAAACGGCTACAGTCTTCTTATAAGTAACAATATTTACCATAAATGCGTGAGTAATTTAAGGGTTATCACTCAAAAATTTTGCGCGTTATACATGTGAATGAATTGATTTTGAATAAGAGTGTCACTTAAATCAAAAAAGTTAAAATATCTTTTTTTTTATAAATGAATGGTTTCGTCTAACTGAAACATTCAATTAAGCAACATATTACATATGCTTAAAACAAAATTCGGCAGGTAGTATACATTTTTAATCAACCGACTAAAAACTTACATTATTTATTTATATTCAAATCAAGAAACCATAGACTCCCAATTGAAACTGATAGCTGAAATACGATGCTTCTAAATGAAGAAGTTATAGAAATTGCGATTAAGTACATACTCTTTTCGAGTGTAATATGTTTGATGAAGAACGGAAGAAATATATGAAGCACTATTTTTACATACACCCTAATATGTTCAAACTAGAGAAACTTATGACTGTCCATAGCCAAAGGCTTATGTATTGCCGATATTGCCAATAAACCTGAAACTGGAAACTATGAATATAGAACAGAACATAAAAAAAATTCGACTTAAGTATAAAAACCTCATCGTCATAACAATATGTATAGAAATAATGCATGGCATGTGACAATTATAACATAAGTTCTATTAATAAATCAATCATAAGTTTCATATAAATATGGTGAGAGTGTGTATAACAATAACAAGACTGTTATCTTTATTAAGGTATAATTGAAATGGTAATGTTTTCGGTGATATATAGATCTATATGTATTTCTCTCTATATATGAATACTGCTCCACGTTGATTAATACAGCCGCAAGATTTATGCTGCGTGGTACATACAACTTTGTGCCTATCTGTTTAAGGATATGAATATTACAAAACAGACAGCAACAACAAAAAACACGCACACAAAAGGAACAAGAATATTTGTACATCTCGTATCTCCTAAGGATCTACAGATTTAAGTTTGCACACTACTGTTTATGTTACAATCAAAATAACAAAGATAGAAAAAACATAGCAAATATTTAGGGAATAAACATTATATAGTCCATTTCACCGGGTAATTAATTTAATATAACGGATAATACTTTTAATGATGTGGCATTAAACAGCTTGCATGAAGTTTGCCGCGTGTCATGGTCATACGTTCACACCTCATTTAATCAATGACGCAAGTTACCCTATTTTAATAATACTTAGTCCTCGTGTTAACTTGTTAATCCAAACTAAGCAATTATCTGATAGTAATTATCCCTTTCAAGTATGCCGGGGATGAACATTTTAAAAATCATTAAAAGAACAAAGAGAACCGATGGGTGAAATTTACTATATAAGTCCTCCTTTTTTGATCATACGACGTTCATATTGTTACCAAAGATAGAGATAGAGGATCGATTGAGTGTTTCTTAATCTTTTAAAGTGCCATTTACATAATTGTCTGTACATACGTATTAAAACATATCTGATTTCTTTAAAAAGTGCAAACGTATGTCACTATTGTGTGTTGTGTAAATTTTGCTTGACGGATTATCAGTGTTCTGTGTGCGGACATTATGTGAGGTAAGATCGCCCATTGTTTTGTGAACAAATATTACGTAGCATACATTTATTTAATAGGCAGGTGTTTAAGGTTAAGATATGTGAAGTTACGTAGGAAAGTATTATTTAAGCGGTTGAATATCCTTGAATTTTAAAGTATATTTTGGGAAGTCAAGAATAGCATATACATAAAGGAACAATTATATTATTTTTATATTTACATTGTATTACATTAAGGCTGGGCTGAGTAACCATATGGGCAATCACAAAGAATTATGGTCATTTCGTAACCGCTCAATGTTGGTCATTTCGTAACCATTGTAATGGTTAATTCGTAACCGTTAAAAAAAATCAAATCGTTATATCGTAACCGTTGGCTCATATGTTGCAAGCATGATTTAAGGTTTTGATGTGAGTTTCTTATTTTGATATCTGCATCAGGTATTTAATTAACATATGTACGAGGAAATGATTTAATAGCATTTGATTTTACAAATATAAGTATACTGTAAGTATGAAACATAAAAATTTGAAGTTAAAATATTAAATTGGATACAGAGAAAGTGACAGCATTAAATCAATATAATTCGCGCAACTTATTAACATCTAATTTAATTGATAAATAAAATATTTGCAGGAATGTAAAAACAACGAAATTTATTTGTCGCACTGTTCATATGTTTTTGTAATAATTTTTGTCACTTTAGTTTTCAAAATGAATACGAACTGCAAATTTTGCCATATTGTTATTGTTTTATTTATTATCCTAAAATTCAAGAAAACATGTAAAATTTATATTCCATACAAACACTTAAAAAGTAATTTTTCCTGTTGTATTCTTAATTTTGTTGTGCGATTTGCCAATAAACTCTGAATCTATAACAAATACAGAAATTTCAAACTAGCAATTTTTATGTTGCGAAGGAAATATTATAAGAAGGCTGAGTATTAAATGTTTTCTTCGTATATTGTTTTACCATTTAGACAAATTGTGATATAACCTTAAGACAACTATAGATTCTTATTTACTGTCTGTGTAATTCGACGCTGATTATTGCCTATTAGCAAGAATTTGAGCAATGTCTCCCAATTGGTGTCGGTGTTGCTGTGCCATATACATTCAATATCAAACAATACACTCGACAAGGTGCTAAGAATACCATTCATCACCTCGTTAGCTGATGGTTACCATATGACCCCTTGATTTCTTGACGGTTACGAATTGACTAACAGAATGGTTACAAATTAACCAAGCGTCAGCGGTTACGAAATAATCCCATCACAAGTAAGATTTAGATATTTAACGACTGATGTGCAATAACATGATACAATTACTTTCAAAATTTAAACGAGCTGGTTACATTTATAATACAATTTGATATATAACGTGAGTGTGCCGTCACCACATTTAACATTGAACTTGATATATTGGAACTGTTATTATATGTAATGTTTGTTTCCATGCGCTTCTGTTCCTAATATATTTTACACGTATGTATAATTATTATAATCATATAATATATCAGGCTATATAAAAATTAATAAGGCTATATGTACATATTAATTTACAAATATTATTTTGAATTGAATAAACAGTATGTCTGACACTACTTGAATATTTACTTGAATGGTAACGCAGAAACGCGGACAGACAGAAGTATTTATTACGATGTGTACATAGAACATTGTCTATAAACATATACATATATCATGAAATATACAAATAACAGACCGCAGGACTACATGTATGATGATATGTATATATAAATAAATTAAGTAAACATTCACGTGTCAGGAAACAAACACAAGAAAAAACACCAAACTAACACCCAACAAAAACACAGAATGAACCCCCGCCCCCCAAACAAAAACAAGAAAAAAAAAATAAAAAAAAGAAGACAGAAATACAACATCATGGAATAATAATTGTTTGTAAGTTAAATGAAAACGTGGATGTAGCATTCAAAATAGCTAACCAGTTTCTCAAATACTAATAAAAATCTATAAAACAATTATGCCATGCTACCGTTATAAACAAACCGCACGACGCTCAATCGTATATCATAACACGTTGTATATCATAGAGTGTATTTAAAAATGTATTATTGACGTATCAAGTTTTTCAAATTTAACGATAGCCATTCTCGGAAACCGGTAACCGGGCTGTAGTTGTATACTATCACGTGACTTAATATACGTATCATTCCGGACATTTAATAAATCGGATAACACGTGTGTTTATGATCTTAAAAAACATAAAATTAGGTTCTTTATAAGATGCAATATGTAACGCAGCCGGTATGTGTAAGTACTTCTTGTGGAGGCGTCTGGTCGAGGAGAGGGGGGGGGGGTGCTCAAAAGTTTTTTTACGTTATTCTGCTGGGGAAATGCCAGCATATTTCAAAAACACATCTGTAGTGATGTCATGTCAAATACTCTCTTTTTTACAATTCTTGTGTATGGTCTCAAATAGTTTGATTGTTAGTTTAGTTTTGTTTTGTTTAGAAATAAAATAAAGCATATGAAATATATCCCAAGGAAGACGGAGACGGAATTGAAGACAATATATATGAAACAAAAAAAAAAATATGGAAATAAAATAGCTGAAAATGCTAATTGAATCATTAGGTGTGCAGGACTAGGTATCCAGGGTTCTTCATTTACTCATTTTCCTTTCGTTTTTTTCAACGAAAAGTCAAGTACTGTACATTTTTTTTTTCAAATATGATGGATTTAGCTCATACATAATACACAGTTGTGTGTCCAAATTTCTTACGTTGTGTAAAAACAACCTATGACTGAACGACTTTTAAGGGATAAGGATGTAGTGACTGTCAATTTTGATAAAGTATGATTTAGGTAAGATACTATGTTTGGCGTCTGGTGTCATCATTTTGGAAATAACATATTCTTGCCTTAATGTGTGTGCATTAAACAGATGTGTAGTTTCAGGGCTTTCATAATACATATGGACCCTAAATGGCCCAGGGGATTATCATGCCAGACATTCCTTAATCTAGGACTTTAAGGACCACATACGGATTCTTGGCATTTTGATAAAGCGTACATGAAACCATCAGACCCATACCTTTGCAGCGTCATCTTGTATTTATTTTCCAAATTATGCCCCAGAGGTGAAAAGATCTCGATATACATATAAATATGGAGTAAACACTGAAAATCTTCTTTTTTGAAATAGTTGTAACCTTACACCATTTTATATAAATTATGGCCCTTTGACCAATGCTGGCCCTCTACCGGAGGTCCTTGGCCTTCAATATACATGTACGTATATACATGTAGAAAAATGTTTTAATCTGTTTTCATGAAACCGCAAAATTTGAAGTGAAGTGGTTAGTAGCTTCCTACAGACAAACCATCCAATGACCATCTTAGCAACCAATTGTTTTAGTGTAAACCAGTATTGCCTAATTGTCTTATCAGGTCTCAGATCTGAGTATCCTGCTGTGCAATTTCAGGGGTTTCATAATAAAAACGGACCCTAAATGGTCCTGAGCCAAGAAATGAATACACAGGGCCCTGTACAATTAGCTGGAGATTCAAGGGACAATTCTACAGTTCCTTTCAGCAACCAATTCATTCTTAGCAACCACCTTTTAGCAACTAATTCTCTTCTCACCAACCAATGGGTTCCTTAGCAACCACTTACGTTTTTTACAACTTCCAACATCTATATAAACCAGAACAGAACATAACTTTTATTAGGCATAAACATTAACATGTTCGTAGTCAAATGCATATATATACATTCACGGCGGCAATATAAAACAGTATTGACATTAATGTTGTATGAAAAGAGCATAAGAACAAATATAAATATAGCTATTCAAATAATAATAAGCAATAATTAAATTAAAGCACTTTTGCGCTTTTCAGTGGCAATATAAACAAATTTAGTAAGTTTCCTTAATAATGCTGCATTTTTAGAACTATATATGCATTTTCTATCATGACTTGGTTTATTTCTATATCTGCCTTCTTCTATAGCTAACTTGTGTGCTGAACATCGCACTCTACTAAGAGATACTCTATGGTTAACATTAGTGACACTATCGAGATATTTTTCATAACAAAATCTTGTTTTTATATCTTTATAAGTACACAGTTTGGACGAATCATTTAAAGTCGCATACCATTTCTGCATGTGCTGAACATATAATCTTTCAATAGCAACTGTAATTTAGTGACTGACATATTATCCCATAGGTAGTTAAATCCTAAATCATTTAACAATTTTTTAACATCAGAATACCATGAGCTGCTTATATTTAGTGAACTACAATATCTAAAACATCTAGACAACAGGTTATCATTTGAATTTACAAGCTTATACCAATATTGCAATATCCTCTCTTTGGCGTATAACATATAATGGCACTTTGCCAAGTTCACCATAAACAGTAGCATTAGTTTTTTGACATCTAACATTTTGTTTTAAATATTTCAAATTAACCCTTTCTATATCGGGAGCAGAATGGAATCGCCATATTTCACAAACATGTGTTAATATTAGTAAAACCATTTAATCAAATAATATAAGTTTTTCATGTACATTTAAGGGTATCTTTTCAAACAAAGAATTTAACGAAAACATTGCACGTATTGCTTGGTCAGATAAAGCTTTCTGGGCCACTGATTTTTTTCCATTGGATGATAACAGTACTCCCAAATAGCAAAATTTATTAACAATATCCAGTTTAGCCTTGAAATAAAATAGACTGACATTTTCTTTCCGTGTACCTTTCTTGCATTTCATAGCAATAGTTTTATTAGTATTTACAGTGATATTCCATTTTAAACAATAATCATGTAATTTATTTAATAACACTTGAAGGCCTTCCACAGATTTAGAGAACAAAACAGTATCATCAGCAAAAAGAAGCATAAATATCTGTAATTCTTCTAAATTTACAAAGTCATCTCTAACACTTTTAACTGTGACTCCATATCATTAATAAACATAATAAATAGCAATGGGGATAATATTTCCCCTTGTTTCACTACCATATAACTTTCAAACGAATCTGACAACTTTCCGTTCACTCTAACACAAATTTTAACGGACTCATACATAGTTTTTAACATATTTACATATGTTGACGAAAATTTTTGTTGAAATAAAAGGTTTTTACACCATATCAAAAGCTTTTTTAAAGTCAACAAATGCACAATAAAGCTTACCCTTGTCACGTTCTATTATCTGTTTAATTAAATTATTATTTTGTAATACAAATATGCAATCTACAGTACTACGTTTATTCCTAAACCCAAATTGCAAATCGGACAAAGAATTATTATTTTCAACAAAAGACCGAGCCCTGCTGTCCAACAACAATGAAAATATTTTAGAAAACACACTTGTCAACATAATTCCTCTATTGTTATCAACATTATTTAAGTCCCCCTTTTTTGGAATAATAATTCCTTTAGTCCATGATATCGGGTAAAAACCTTTAGTGTAAATATAATTAAACAGTTTACATTGACATTGTGTATTTAATGTCTACTGAGCATTAATTATTGCAGCTATTGTTCTGTTTCACTGCAGTATATACATGAGCTTGTTGATAAAATATGAATTCAGTTGCATGTACGTTATTTCTATGACATGCACACTCTAATTGTTTTTGTTGTTGCGTAAATGCTTTATTTATCATTGAAATGTGTGTTGTAAATACGTTCTGCTCTTCATTATTGGAGGAAATAAAAGTATATCTATACCAATTACAAACGTCGTAAACAAAATATAGCAAACAGTGATTTCATTAGCTACAAATAACAATTTTAATTGTATTCAACTTCTTGACAACAACAGGCATGACCTGTTTTGTTTTTTTCTCTCCCACGTCTTTGTTAAAGATACAGGATAAAAGAAACAATCTGCACGCAGATATTTTGATTTTGGCAGTTTTTTTTCTCCCTTACCTTTCTTTAAAAGGGTTTTTTATTTTAACTATACTTATACAGTAGTTAGATTCTAACTTGTTAGCAATTTACGTCATCCGTTCATGCATGACTATAAGGAAGGGCCTTGAGATTGTCATGATTGCTAGTTTGTGGCTTGTGAACACTAAAGAGCCGCCGTCTCTTGTCTGATCTTCACCAGCGTACTACAGTTATTAAATATTGATTAGACCTCCGTTCCTTCGAAAACAAGTAAGATCTTCTTTACATGACCGGATTATTCCTTTGAAATTGCTGGAATCTAGTCTGTGATCAAAATAGACCTTCTATTTCTAATCCAATGTTTATTTGAATATACAACAGTCAGATATTGAATTTATCACGGTTCCTCTCGAAAACCAGCATGATCTCCCAATACAAGACTTGATTATAGCTTTAACATGACCACATAAGCCATGACAGAAGGGCATAGTCCCTGGTTTACCCGTTCTTGTTTTCGCAAATCCTGTAATATCATTCTTTTGCAAATATATTATGATTGTTTTGCGAACACATTATGTCTTGCTCTAAAATGAATGTTCAAATCGGAATACTTATATGAAATAAATAGATCTATATGTTTTCTCTGAAAATTAGCAATCCACCAGCAATATCGAAATCGCATTACGTTGTTTACATGTAATCTAGCAGGAAAATATCTAATTGCACCACACACAAACTTTTCACCACAATATATTCGTTTAAGCAGTGGTATCTAAAAATTCCATAGAAACTAAAAAGAATTGTTGTCGGCAAACAGTTACATTCATCTATTAATATATATATATATTAAGCTATCACTTTTAAAGCGTTGGCAAGATAATGGTAAAGAAATTAAAATGTATTATAAATATATATGAATCTATAGACGAAATTAAACATATTGATAATTAATGTTTTTGTTATTTTTACTATGTTTAAAATATAATATGGAAAAAGGACAATACTTATATACAACATATTTGTTTTACCTCGTTCAAAGCTGACCGGCTAATAAAGATAATTACATTTATATTTTTTCCAGATTATCATGGATTTACACGCTGAAGACAAGCCAAACACGTGTAAGGTCTGTGGGGCTAATTTCGCCCAGAAATCTCATTTAAAGCGTCACATTAAAATACATACAGGAGAGAAGCCGTACAAATGTGCGGAATGTGGTGCTGATTTTACAGATGGAAGTAATTTTAAAAGACACGCGAGAATACACAACGGAGAGAAGCCATATAAGTGTGACACGTGTGTTGCTGTTTTCTCTCGGAAGAGTGAGTTGAAGAAACATACACGAATACACACAGGAGAGAAACCATACAAGTGTGATATATGTGATGCTGCTTTCTCTCTGAAGCATCATTTACAAACACATATAAGAATACACTTGGGAGAAAAGCCATATGAATGTGGTATATGTGATGCTACTTTCGCTCGGAAAAGTTACTTTATGACACATAGAACAATTCACACAGGGGAGAAGCTATACAAGTGTGAGATATGTGATGCGGCTTTCTCTCTGAAACAATATTTGAAAACACATATAAGAAGACACACAGGAGAAAAGCGATATAAGTGTGGGATATGTGATATTGCTTTTTCTCAAAAACATTCTTTAAAGACACACAGAAGAATGCACACAGGAGAGCGTAGCTATCAAGTGTGAGAAATGTAAGATGCATTCTTTATGAAACAATATTTACAGACATATTTAAGAATACATAACATGAGAAAAAACATATGTGTGTGAAATCAGGTGCAGGTCTCACTCAGAAAAGTGGGGTACAAACATTGTAAGAATGCATACAGGACTGACTTATACAATTGTGGGATATGTAACTCTGCTTTCTCACAGAAAAGTGAGGTACAAACACTATTAGAATGCATACAGTAGATAACTATACAATTGTGGGATATGTAACTCTGCTTTTTCACAGAAAAGTGGGGTACAAACACTATTAGAATGCATACAGTAGATAACTATACAATTGTGGGATATGTAACTCTGCTTTCTCTCAGAAAAGTGGGGTACAAACACTATTAGAATGCATACAGTAGATAACTATACAATTGTGTGATATGTGACTCTGCTTTCTCACAGAAAAGTGAGGTACAAACACAATTAGAATGCATACAGTAGATAACTATATAACTGTGGGATATGTAACTCTGCTTTCTCACAGAAAAGTGAGGTACAAACACTATTAGAATGCATACAGTAGATAACTATACAATTGTGTGATATGTAACTCTGCTTTCTCCCAGAAAAGTGGGGTACAAACACTATTAGAATGCATACAGTAGATAACTATACAATTGTGGGATATGTAACTCTGCTTTCTCCCAGAAAAGTGGGGTACAATCACTATTAGAATGCATACAGTAGATGACTATATAATTGTGTGATATGTGATGCTGCTTTCTGGCTTACTATTGGGTTAAAGAAACATATAAGCATACACACAGGAGAGAAGTTATACATGTGTTAGGTTTGTTTTGCTTTTTTCTTAATTCAGGGCTCTCAAATAATTCACCTAAGAAAACACACAGAAATATTGCCATGTTTCTCTGTCTTAGAAAAAATGCTTACAGAATCATATGAAAAGCTAAACATATATGTCTGACTAGTGGTGAAGCACATCCTTAAAAATATATATACGGTCTTATATATAAATAGCGGATAAAACCTTAGAATGAGACATAGGAAGACTTGCAATTAGATATTTACATGAGAGAGTACATTATTAGCCATGTAGCCATTAGCTATTAGCCATAGAGAAATGGCTAAATGTATAGACGTTGCTATAATAATCATCCCCTATATACTCTCTACTTGCGTAAATAATTATCTGCTCATAAATGAAAATGCTTTTCAACGGCGACATTTCTAGTAAATAATTTTGTATATGTAATTTGTGTTAGATTTGTTCACAATTACTAATTTTACATGTGTTTTCCCTACCTACTAAATAAAACATTCATACACTTAAGATTTGTTTTTGTTTTTTGTGTATTTTGTCCAACTGTTTCGATTTACCACCAAGCTGTTTAGATGATAATGATACAACTCATAATTATATAGTTAATTTCACAGGGCAATTAATTAAACAACTTGAGAAAAGATAATACTTTTTATGTTGTGGCATTTAACAGCTTGCAGGAAGTTTGCCGCGTGTCATGGTCATACGTTCACACCTTATTCAATCAATTACGCAAGTTACCCTGTTTTAATAATACTTAGTCATCGTGTTAACTTGTTAATCCAAACCAAGCAATTATCTGATATTAGTTATTTAAATTTTCCCTTTCAAGTATGCTGGAGATGAAAATTTTAGAAATTCATTAAAAGTACAAAGAGGACCGATGGATACAATTTACTATATAAGTATTTTGTAGTAGCACACTTGCATCATACGACGTTGTTGTTACCATATGCCACAAAGATAGAGAATCGATTAAGTGTTTTTCATCATCTTATAAAGTGACATTAACATAACTGTCTATACAATTCACATGTATTAAAAACATATCTGAACATACGTTTGCAACTGCTGTGTGTTGTGTAAATTTTGTATAACGGATTATCAGTGCTCTGTGTGTTCTGAAACCAGTGAGGACATTCTGTGAGGTAAGATCGCCTACTGTTTGGTAAACAAACATTACGTAGTATATATTTAATTAATTGGCAGGTGTTTAAGATTAAAATAAATAATGTTTAGTATGGGAACTATTATTTAAGCGGTTCAATATTATATAAGTTATAAAGCGAAAAGTATATTTTGGGAAGTCAAGAATAGTATTTATATAGATAGGAACAATTATATTATCGTGTGTCTATTTACATTGCAATACTTTCAAGGCCTGGCTGAGTAACCATACGGGCAATCACAATTTTAAGATTAAGATATTAAACGACTTATGTGCAATAAAATGATACAAATACTTTCAAAACTAAACGAGCTGGTTACATTTATAATACATTTTGATATCTTATGTGAATGTGCTGTCACCATAGTTAACTTTGAACTTGATATATTGGAACTGTTATTATATTTAATGTTTGTGTTTTTTTTTCTTGACATATTTTAGACATGTGTATATTACTATCATATAATATATCAGGCTATATTTATACATATATATTTATAAATGTTATTTTGAATTGAATGAATATTATGTTCTCGTCTGACACTACTTAATTATTTACTTGAATGGTAACGAAGAAACGCGGCCGGTATGTGAACTTCTTGTGTGGAGGCGTCTTGTCGAAGGGGGGTGGGGGCTTGCACAAAGTTTTTTTTACGTTAATCTGATAGGGAAATGCCAGCAAATTTCATAAACACAACTGTACTGATGGCATGTCGAATATTCTCTTTTTTACAATTCTTGGGTAAAGTCTCAAATAGTTTTATTGGTAATTTGGCGTTGTTTTGTTTAGCAATAAAACAAAGCATATGAAATATATCCCAAGGAAGACGGAGACGAAATTGTAGACACTATGTTATAGGAAACAAAAAAATGATAACTGATAATGCTTATTGAAACATTGATAAAAGGGGTGGTAAACAATTTGTTAAGTGATCCACTTTAAAGATGCACAGTAACTACCAAATAAGATTTAACACATTTAATAATATTTCAACAAAAATGAATAAATATCGAAAACAATGGTTTTATGAAGGATACCGAGTTTAATTTGAAAGCAGTAAGCATAAAGCAAGTAGTTGCTACTTTATGAGACTATAGCAGATCACAGCCAATCTTTTCGCATTCACCAATCAATTCATTTTTTTTTTGCGCTTTTCTGTTATTGAATGCACGGATACAATCATGTTATCAGTAATAAATATTTCCATGAATGCATTACTAAGTAAGTAGTTGAAGTTTTATCAGTCAAAATGGATGTTTGTTTTACATGTGTATGTATTTAATTTTTAATAAGAGTGTCACTTTATGTAATAAAATTCTTAAAAAACAATCGTCACATTCTTGCAAATTTGATTTCAGTTAATCAAGATAAGTTTCTGTTCTTAAGAAAAGCTTGAACAATCTTCATCGAAATACTTTAACCTATTGTTTATTTGATTGGATATGGTGATTTGATATGAAAACTTTCGACTACTTTCTGTTTCTGTAGTTTTTCATATACAATTTGTACACGAATTAATGTTGAATTGTTCTCAATGCATTCAAGAAATTATATTTATAACTATTTCTCAAAAGCAAATGATTTTGAAATTATGATACTAAACAAGAGTACCTTTCTGTCAGGGTTCTTCAGCAACTCTTTCGTTTTCTTTCGTTTTGTTCAACGATAAGTCTAGTACTGTACCTTTTTGTAACATGCCGACATTTCCGGTAATCAGAAGGTTAAACGTCGACGTGTAGGGTTCGGGTATAAATAATGTCCAGGTGGATTAAGGATTAAGTGAATATAACACCAAATACAAGTTCCTTTCATCACATTTGTATTCCATGATACTGGTATAACAATCACAACCGTGTCGTTCTATAATATAACTGAACATACTGAAAATAGACAATGGAATAACAATTAATACATAGTTATAATTATACATTGCATGTTTATACTTTTACTATTAAACATGTTACTTCATTATAATCTTGTACACAAATAATAATCCTGTACACAAATAATACTGTTAATAAGTTGTAATACGTCTAGTGGCCGTAACAAGGTATAATGCTAAAATAGTATGATATGACCTAACATAAACACAATGAAAACTTACAGGTATGGGGAACCAAATGTCCTATAAATATCTCGAAACGTCTCCTATCTCACCCCATAACCGTGTTGTCAGTGTACTGTTAATCTGTAAATCAACATATTATAAACATGTGCAAAATGTGCAACAAAGACAAGAAAGAGACATCACTGCTATCTTGAACTAGTATTTCACAAGAACCACGAAAATACATGAATTGCTCCGAAAATACAAACAAAGCATCCAATACAACTCATTGCACCAAATGCAGAATTAAACAATGAAGGGCCAATACATACCAAATATCTTAATGCTATTTAAAACTCCTAACTTTAAAAAGTACAATACAAGATGTCTCCCAAAAGTAATGTTTAAAGTGAGAACAGCTCACGAAAATCTCCGTGCGTGAAAACGCTAATTTCACAACATAATATTCTATCAAGGAAATAGTAAAAACGGCAAATTAGCACCGGGTTACACACACCCCTGCTTTGAGAAAAATGACGTCCCGTCATTTACCTGTACTGATTTACTATACTACACACTACTCAATATCACCAAACTCAACTTAATTATAACATACTCTACAGAATAGCCTGTATTATACTATATACCTTGGTTAATCACCATACCGCAGACTACCTCCTTATACTATGTAATAATTATGCACTTTTCCAAATAAATCCAGCAAATTCAGACAAATACAAATCAGTTATAAATGTCCTTAAACAAAAAATCATGTTCATACCTTTTCTCCCCCGTTAAACAAAATAAGCGTCCACGCTTTAGTTAGAATCAATATCAATTATCTTTCAAGTCTCATTAGCAAGTAAATATCAACATGACAATTCAAATGATAAAAAATAAGTTTTTAAAAAAAATCAGTCATATTACTTTTTTAAAAACAGAGTCAACTAGTTTCTGTGCAATCATTGCATCAATATTTTTCAGTATCCCTGAGTTTACTAGTTCTTTCAAGGCCTGAATTCTAGAATCGGTCGGGCGTGTCACCAAAGAATGCATATGGAAGTCTTCCTATCTGGAAGGTGGTTTCCTCTATCTAGAAGATCTTCTTAATTCTGTGTTCTGTGCATCCTCTTCATTCTGTTTCCTCTGCAAAGACGTTTCTCTGCTTGCACCGCTTCTTCTTCTACTAAGACTTCTAGAATCTCTGGCCCTTGATCTACTCTTAGATCTATTAGCTTCCTCAGCTTCTCTTTCACGTCTTCTGGCTCTTGATCTACTTCTTGATCGGTCTTGTCTTGTGTAAATTCCGTTGTTTTCACTATATGTTATCTGAACTTCTTCCTGGTCTGGTTCTGTACGTGTACAATAATCACCGGGTTCTTCTGTTCTTCTCTTTTCAAAAGTTTCATCTCTTTCTACTATAATTCCTGGTTCTTTTACCACTGTCAAATCACTTCTGTTTCCACTTCCACTCAAGTTATCTTCGCGTATCACTTTACGCACTGCGTCTTCTGGAGACTCAGTTTCGTTAACCGCAGGCCTGATATCTGGTCTCTGTTCTTCTATACCGTTATCTGCCTTTACTACTTCATCTTCTACAACTATATCAGTGTTAACACCTTCTTTCCTCGCAAGCTGACGGGCGTCCACATCTCTATATGTAGGAGGTACATAATAGAAGCTTACTTCTTCATCAGAATCTGACTCTTCTTCTGTGACGTCACCTGTTTTCTTCTTCTCTTCAACATCTGGGTTCACTAGTTTTCTTTTCTCTACATCTTCTGCCTGCACACCACCATCATTCAACGTTGATGTATCTCCAGGCTCCTCTGTTGCAAGGTCTATATCTTCATCATCCTCATAATCTATGAGAACAAGATGGTTCCTATGCAACGTCTTCTCCCTCTCGGTCTTCTCGCTCTTATCTTGAACACAGGAATGTCTTCTCTTGGTTGGTCAATAACATCGTATATTTCTTCTTCAAAATTGTCCTGTATCTTATGCTTTCCAACATGTGCTAAGATCTTGACTATGACTCTGTCTCCAACCTTGATCTTCACAGCCTTTGCTATTCTATCATAGTTCTTCTTCTGCTTGTCCTTAGCCTTATCTGTGTGCTTCTTCACAATATCACTCGTTTTCTTCATTCTTTCCCTCATATCTTCGAGAAAGTCTCTGGTAGATGGGGCCTTTGCTCTATTGTCTCTTTCAATATCGAACGCTGCATCTATCGATAGCTTTGGCTTTCTCCCGAACATCAGTTCAAAGGGGGACACTTTGGTGGTCTCGTGTGGAGTGCAGTTATATGCATACACTAATGGTGCAACATACTTCTTCCAATCGCCCTTCTGTGTCGGTTCCAGCGTCCCAAGCATGCCAAGCAACGTCCTATTCATGCGTTCTGTAATCCCGTTCCCCATCGGGTGGTAAGGCGTTGTTCTCGATTTCTTAATATTAGTTAACTTGCAAAGCTCCTGAATGATTTCTCACTCGAAATTTGGTCCTTGGTCTGAATGTAATATGGTAAGTATTCCGTAATGAAGTAAAACATTGTTGTAAAGAGCTTCAGCTGTTGTCTTTGCGGTCTGATTTTTTGTGGGGATGGCTTGAGCAAATTTCGTATAATGGTCTGTAATGACAAGGATGTTGGCTATGCCACCTTTTGAAGGTTCCAGTGTCAAGAAGTCCATGCAGACCATCTCTAGCGGGTAGGTTGTGGTAATGTTAACTAGCGGTGCTCGCGTGTTCATTGGAGACTTCCGCCGAAGGCATCGATCGCACCTGCTTACCCACTTGTCAACATCATTAGTCATGTTTGGCCAGTAGTACCGTTCCTTCAGAAGTGAGAGTGTTCTTTCCCGTCCGGGATGTCCAACATCGTTGTCCTCTTAATACTTCCCTTCTGTATACTTCTGGTAATACCAGCTGCTCTTTGATGTTACCTTCTTCATATATTTGCTTGTATAAAACTCCTCGTTTCATTTTTAGATTCTTGAAGTGTCTTTTCATAATGGAGTCTTCTTTGCTGTTGGTAAATCTAAGTTCTGGTCAATCACTGCTATTCGCCACCTTTCTATCATTCTATCTTCCCTCTGTTTCCACCTAACTTCTCTAAATTCTTTTTGCGCCATCGTCTGTCCCGGGATCTCTGTTGCATCGATAATGTTTATGCTGTATACAGGTAAAGTTTCATAGTATGGTAGTTGTATCACTCCACAGATGGCTTTCACTGTCTTTTCTTCTATCTGTATTTCTTTACCATGTGCGATATCTTCTTCTCTATGCGGGTACCTGCTCATCCCATCTGCATCTGCGTTCTTCAGTCCTGCACGGTAAGTAATTTTAAAATCGTATTGGGCAAGTGCTGATGCCCACCGCTGTCCTGTCGCATCCAGTTTCGCCGAGGTAAGTATGTAGGTAAGCGGGTTGTTATCTGTAAGAACTTTAAAATGTTTCATTTTCAGATAGTCGGAAAACCTTTCGGTAATTGCCCACGTCAGTGCTAAGTATTCTAGTTTGTGGGCAGGATAGTTTTTCTCAGACTTAGTGAGTGATCGGCTGGCGTATGCTATCACTTTCTTGTTGTTGTCCTGGTCTTGGTATAAAAATCCTTGAAAAGACGCATCCGTGTGTAACTCAAACGGTAACGTGAAATCAGGGTAGGCGAGTATGGGAGGATTTGTAAGTATTTCCTTCATTTGTTTAAATGTATCCTGTTCGATTTGGGTCCACTGCCACTCCTTGGTCGGACCGGTTGTTTAATTGGCGGTAGTCACCACACATCCTTAACTTTCCGTTCTTCTTTCGTACGAGTACTACGTTTGATGACCATGGTGATCTGGATTTCTTTATAATTCCGGCTGCTAACAGTTGTTCAAGGTGTTGACGTACTTCTGATATCATATTAGGTGGGATTCTTCTATGTCGTTGTTTGAAAGGAGTCTGTAATTCTGGGAGGAGGTCTATTCTGTGTTTAATGAGATCACATTTACCTATGTCAGTATCGCTAGTAGAAAAAATGTCTCTATGTCGCTCAAGTAATTATAAAATCCGCTTCTTCTGTTCCTCTGTTAAGTTCTTGTCTTCATCTATATGTACCTCCTTGAGAACATCCTTCTTTGTTTCTTCTTCAATTGAGGTTAGGACTTCATCGTCGATTACAACTGGTTGTAGTTCACATATAATCGCTCTAGGTGGAATCGTCACTGTCGTTGTCGTTACATTCGAGAGGTTTACTGTAATAGGGGTCTTGTCCTTGTACTTGTGTTGTATCACTGCTGGTGTTACATCAATGAAGTCAGGTAAGTATGCTTCAGTTGATTCATGTATCAGAGCTGCTGTGGTCCCATATTCAATTTCCCTATCTGTATAACCCTTGATGTCTATACTCTCATTGGGGCGTAGAGTTACTTTCTCTGACATGGCGCTTCTTATAACAGCAATGCGGTTCTTGTTTTTCTTGAGCTCACGTTCTTTTAAGGCAATGCAGCGGAAAGATAAATACCAAGGTGAGTATAGGTTTGCACTTTGAAGGTACTGCTCACCGAAGTTGTTCTCACACTTTAATAAAAGTTCATTCAATATGTTAGTTCCAAGAAGGACAGGTGTCTTGTCTGAAAATGAAGTGCCTTTGGTGATAAGAAATAGACATGAGTGAGTTCCTGATTTCTGTAATCCATTTTCAACTTCAAGTTCTGCTTCAATATAACCAAGGTAAGGTGAGCTGCTTCCATCCGCACACTCTATCTTCAAAATATTCTGGACAGGAAGTAGTTCAAGGTTGCTTAGGTAAGTATCATAGTAGGCTTTTGAAATTGCACTAACGCAGCTCCCAGTATCAATTAGAGCTCTCGCTGTGATACCATTTATCTGAACATCAGCCTCGTTTGTATCACCAACCAGCTTCACTTCTTTATTGGGCCTGGTAGTGGTCGTCATTGACTATATAATTGCATTCGGACAATTCCTGGCAATATGACCCTTCCTATTGCATTGATAGCATGTTGGCTGGAATGATGTAGGTCGATGAGGTATATATCGCTCTCGTTGTCGGAAGTTCTTCCATGGCTTGAACCTCTTATATTGTTGCCCGATTCTGTATACGTCTCTATGTTCATAACCTTCAGTTTCTCTTTCAAGTATTTCAATCCTATGATACAACTTCTTTATAATTTCACTCATATTTTCAACCTCTTCATTTCTTTCTTCAGTTGTTCTGTCCTGTGCTACATTGCATCTATATGCTTATTTAATTCCTCTTCTTCTTTCATGTCTGCCTCTAATTTACGTACTCCAATCTAAACTTCCCATAATCTTCCTCTGTGTCCAGCTTGTAGTATGATCTTAATTTCAATGTTTGTCTTAGCCCCTTATGTATAACTTGTCTTAAAACCTCTTCGTCTGTTCTTCTAAGTCCACCTAATCTCACAGCTTTATCAAATAAAATTTCTGCTCTAGTGCAATAACTATTAATGTTCTCTCCATCTTCTTGAGATATTGAATATAATTGTCCAAGTATTTCTTCTTTAGTGTCTAAACTTCCATAATAACAATCTAGTTTTTCTATTATCTCCTATTCCTGCTCTTCTAATATCATGTAATGCTCTGCCCTTTAGCGACCTTCTAATCCCATGAAGTATCTCCTGTTCTCCAAACATTTCTCCTTCCATGAGCATCTCCAGCTCAAACTTGTAGCTATCCCAGCATACTTCATTTTCTTCATCAACACCACAAAACATGGGTAACCTTGGATGGATGAATGTCTCATGTTCCCATTCATAATCACTGTCACTTTCATCAAATTCAACTTCAGCCATTGTCAATCAATGTTTACTAAATAATGTTCTACACAAAATGTAGTCTAACGATCAATGTTCAATTTCAATAAAATCACTGATTGTTCATCACCATGTCACTATCACATGTCACATTACTTAAGTCCATCAAATGTCACTATATACTATCACATAAGTGTTCACAGTATCACTTTTTACAATAATCCACTGTAAATCATCACACAATTATTCGAGCCTCAACAATTCACACTATTCACTTTCACTTGTAAATTTATGGCAAAAATATTCCACCATATTTCATGTTACTATAAGTTCTAATTCATCTCAATGCAATGCACTATTTGTTTGTAGCATGGCTTCACAACACTCAAATGTCACATGCTTCCATTTTCACTAATGTCCCAATTCACATATAAAATGTTTAAATGTCTCAACTGTATCACCATACAAAGTGTCAATTAACTTTCACTAAACTCCATATTAGCGTTAAATTCTATTTCCACATAATAATCCATTCAACACTGATATTCCTCAAATAGAATTCACATCACTTCACTTTATGACACAATAATGCACCATAATCTTAAATATCTATCATCACATCTCAATTCATCCTTTTGCTCGTTAGCGTTACGTATCACTTTTGCTAATCTAATTTCAATCAACTTCAAAACTTTCAAACACTGTCAATCAATTCACAAATCAATCAAAAATCAAAGTCACTGAACCTTGAAACAATCACAATAGCATAGCTTTATATTTTCACATCACACACAGAGTGTACATAAGGCAAAATATTAAGTATAATTGATCATCAAAATGAAATTCAGAAATAAAGAACAGATTCACAATTTTACATCAAAACCTATCAAGACTGCAAGTCTTAATAGAAAATCAAACTATAAAATTTAAATCTTATAAAAATAAAAATAAAATTTTTAATCAATGTTTTTAATTAAGTGGACTAATTAAAATTTAATAATTAAATTATCTAATCCCAGAAGTACTGAGACCATTTAATTCCTTACGATATCAAAGTAATAAACAAAGAACTGCCTTTTAATTCTCAATTAATTAAATTGAAAAATTTAAATGAATTAAAGTGTGAAAAAAAACAATACGCAGCACACTCAATTCTACAAATCTAAGTATTGATAAATGTCAACACAAATTAAATCAACTGTTCAACAAATGTTTTAAGTATATATATGTTTTCTGGTATGTTGTTCGACAAGAAATACAGAAGAAAATCAATGCTTTATTATTCCAATATCATTCACAAAGAATACAGAATAATGTCAAATTTTCATTATTCTCTGCAACTGTCAATTTTGTTCAAATTCCAAGAACTTCAAAGTAGTCGGATTACTAAATAACTACAATAAATGTTTCAAATACAACTAAATAATACTACTTCTAATTAAATTATATTTGACTAGTGAATCTACCTTGTAATATTCAAACACTAAGTTATCTCACACTCTAAAGTATCATAAACTTCACTAAATTGTGTGCACTACACTGTGTTTGTAATATTCATAACA
Organism: Mya arenaria; assembly: GCF_026914265.1. Classification (NCBI taxonomy): domain Eukaryota; kingdom Metazoa; phylum Mollusca; class Bivalvia; order Myida; family Myidae; genus Mya; species Mya arenaria. The sequence continues at coordinate 16,665,076 of NC_069137.1, forward strand.
TTCCTATCTAACAGAGTTCCGTCACTGTGTTTGACCTACTTCCAAATATGGTACTACTACTACTATACTGAGCAAGTTGTAACCAGGGGTGTGTATCCGATAGCCAATGAAATTTTACAACTGCGTATGACATCACGGGACTTTCCCGATTAAGAACCAATGAAAATTGGTGCTACCATCAATGGCGGACAAATTTATGCAAAAACAGCCCGTTTCGAAAAAAGTAGTCCTGTCAGCATAAAAACTAACTTTTTAGCAAAATGAAATGAGGTATGCAGTTAAATATGACTCGGACAACGAAAGGTCAATGAATATTATTGAATGCAATTCAAATTTGCCAAAGAAAACCCGCTATTAAACAGAACTTCAAGTGAACAAAAAATATGGGTCAATGAGCCGATTGAAAACCGGTGTCAACATAAAAATCACCCTCAAACAAACAAGCAGAATACTTGTCCAAATAGCAGCATGTATCAGAAGTGATAAATGTTAGAACTGGTTAATTGAAGAGAAAGGGAATAGATATAATTAAATACCTTCACCTGTCTTTTATGTCATGCAGTGATAAAATGCTCTCAGACTCAATTACAAATGCACACTTGTCAAAAATTAATAGGAAATGTCCATATTATATTAAAATAATGATTAAAGATGAACTTTGCACAAATAAACAAAATCCTTATAGTCACAAATTATTATTTTGTACTCACAAATCTGATGTACCTCTGAATACTGGATCTTGGCCACTAAACACTAGTTATAAAGTCCTAATTATCACAAATATAAATATCACTGAGTGTAAGTCCTTATCTTCACAATTGATATGATAAACAGTCCTAATCTTCACTGATGATCTCAATAATGTTCGGCATCACGAGGTCCTCCTTCCTAAACGTTGCAGACCGCCTTGGCTCCTCTGGTCCTGGAACGATGTCCGCGGCGTTCCACTGGTAAACGTAACGACTATAACGCGTTTCCCTTCATCCAAATTCCAACGTATATTGCAGAACACATATGCTTTCATGGTTATATGGAATTCCAGTTCATTGTTACTGCAAAAAGTTCCACAATAAGCTGCTCCACAATGATAGAATATTCCAAAATGTTAACTAAATCCAGTAAATATGACTGTTCACTATGGTATATGATAATATCCACTAAAATTCAAAATAATCCACACACTCGGTTGGGCGCCATTTGTAACATGCCGACATTTCCGGTAATCAGAAAGTTAAACGTCGACGTGTAGGGTTCGGGTATAAATAATATCCAGGTGGATTAAGGATTAAGTGAATATAACACCAAATACAAGTTCCTTTCATCACATTTGTATTCCATGATACTGGTATAACAATCACAACCGTGTCGTTCTATAATATAACTGAACATACTGAAAATAGACAATGGAATAACAATTAATACATAGTTATAATTATACATTGCATGTTTATACTTTTACTATTAAACATGTTACTTCATTATAATCTTGTACACAAATAATCTTGTACACAAATAATACTGAAGTTGTAATACGTCTAGTGGCCGTAACAAGGTATAATGCTAAAATAGTATGATATGACCTAACATAAACACAATGAAAACTTACAAGTATGTGGAACCAAATGTCCTATAAATATCTCGAAACGTCTCCTATCTCACCCCATAACCGTGTTGTCAGTGTACTGTTAATCTGTAAATCAACATATTATAAACATATGCAAAATGTGCAATAAAGACAAGAAAGAGACATCACTGCTATCTTGAACTAGTATTTCACAAGAACCACGAAAATACATGAATTGCTCCGAAAATACAAACAAAGCATCCAATACAACTCATTGCACCAAATGCAGAATTAAACAATGAAGGGCCAATACATACCAAATATCTTAATGCTATTTAAAACTCCTAACTTTAAAAAGTACAATACAAGATGTCTCCCAAAAGTAATGTTTAAGTGAGAACAGCTCACGAAAATCTCCGTGCGTGAAAACGCTAATTCACAACATAATATTCTATCAAGGAAATAGTAAAAACGGCAAATTAGCACCGGGTTAAACTTTTTCAAATGAAATGGATTTGGCCTATACACAAAACACAGTTGTGTGTCAAATTTCTTTAGTTGTGTAAAACAACCTATGACTGAGCGTGTTTTTAGGGATAAGGATGTAGTGACTGTCATTTTTGATAAAGTAAGATTTAGGTAAGATACTATGATTGCCCTATGTTCGGCATCCGGTGTCATCATTTGGAAATAACATAGTCTTGCCTATATGTGTGTGCATTACCAACAAAATATCAGACTGAAGTAACATTTTCAATCATAAATATAGATAATACATACTGAACCACACACTGGTACAACATAATTGCCTAAAATAGTAATAATGTGCCAGTAATTGTGAGATTAAATTTATTTCCTACCAAAAATGACACTTTGAACCATTTAGGTTAAACATATTTTTGATCGTATTTTCCTAAACATTTAAATGTAAACAGGAAATATTTTAGATTGCCATTTCTCGCGGTATATATTAAATTAAAGTCCAATGACAATTTATTTAAACAATTCAAAAAAGGATGTCACATTTCTAGAAAAAAATTATTTTACTATGCAGTTATGTTCTGTTATTTTTCACGGAATCCATGATGCCTTAGGTCGGTAGTCTATGTTCTATCCAGCAGAAAAAAAAACGATAAATCTCAAATTTCATGATTCACACACACACACACACACACACGCACACGCACCGCACACGCACACAACACACACACGAATTGCACCACACACAAAATTTTCACCCCAATACATGTATATTCGTTTAAGCAGGAATATCTATTAATTCCATAGAAACTAAAAAGAAGTAACTGTTACATTCATTTATTATATAAGAAAGCTATCACTTTTTAAGCGTTGGCAAGATATTGGTAAAGAAATTAAAATGTATTTTAAATTTGTATTTCTAAGACGGGAACTTACTAAGTGCGGGTAAAGTTAGGTTTGTATGCTTATATTTTTCGTTCAACGTTTAAAACACTGCTATTTCATAAATCTATAAACGAAATTAAGCATATTGAGAATTAATGGTTTTCTTTATTACATCTTTTCTTAAGCTACATTAAAAATATAATATGGAAATAGGTCAATACACACGTATATACAACATATTTGTTTTAATTCGTACAAAGCTGTCCGGCTAGTAAAGAGAATAACATTAATATTTTTTTCCAGATTATCATGGATTTACACGCTGAAGACAAGCCAAACACGTGTAAGGTCTGTGGAGCTTATTTCTCCCAGAAATCTCATTTAAAGCGTCACATGAAAATACATACAGGAGAGAAGCCGTACAAATGTGCGGAATGTGGTGCTGATATTTACAGATGGAAGTAATTTTAAAGACACAAAGACACGAGGACACACAAATGAGCGGAATGTAGGTGGCAGGATGGGAAGTGTGTAAAAACAAGTAGTAAGTACAAAAGGAGTTGGAACGGATATTGCGTGCTTCTCGAAAGAGTGATTTGAAGAACATACACGAATACACATAGGAGAGAAACCATACAAGTGTGATATATGATGCTGCTTTCTCTCTGAAGCATCATTTACAAACACATATAATACACACTTGGAGAAAAGCCATATGAATGTCGTATATGTGATGCTACTTTCGCTCAGAAAAGTTTTAAAGAGACATAGAACAATTCACACAGGGAGAAGCTATACAAGTGTGAGATATGTGATGCGGCTTTCTCTCTGAAAGAATATTTGAAAAACATATAAGAAGACACACAGGAGAAAAGCGATATAAGTGTGGATATGTGATATTGCTTTTTCTCAAAATTTCTTTAAAGACACACAGAAGAATACATACAGGAGATCGTAGCTATCAGTGTGAGAAATGTAAGATGCATTCTTTCTGAAACAATATTTACAGACATATTTAAGAATACATAACATGAGAAAAAACATATGTGTGTGAAATCAGGTGCAGGTCCTCACTCAGAAAAGTGGGTACAAACATTGTAAGAATGCATACAGGACTGACTTATACAATTGTGGGATATGTAACTCTGCTTTCTCACAGAAAAGTGAGGTACAAACACTATTAGAATGCATACAGTAGATAACTATACAATTGTGGGATATGTAACTCTGCTTTCTCTCAGAAAAGTGGGTACAAACACTATTAGAATGCATACAGTAGATAACTATACAATTGTGTGATATGTGACTCTGCTTTCTCACAGAAAAGTGAGGTACAAACACAATTAGAATGCATACAGTAGATAACTATATAATTGTGGGATATGTAACTCTGCTTTCTCTGAGAAAAGTGAGGTACAAACACTACTAGAATGCATACAGTAGATAACTATATAACTGTGTGATATGTAACTCTGCTTTCTCACAAAAAAGTGAGGTACAAACACTATTAGAATGCATACAGTAGATAATATATACAATTGTGTGATATGTAACTCTGCTTTCTCCCAGAAAAGTGGGTACAACACTATTAGAATGCATACAGTAGATAACTATATAATTGTGTGATATGTGATGCTGCTTTCTGGCTTACTGGTGGGTTAAAGAAACATATAAGCATACACACAGGAGAGAAGTTATACATGTGTTAGGTTTGTTTTGCTTTTTTTCTTAATTCAGGGCTCTCAAATAATTCACCTAAGAAAACACACAGAAATATTGCCATGTTTTCTGTCTTAGAAAAAATGCTTACAGAATCATATGAAAAGCTAAACATATATGTCTGACTAGTGGTGAAGCACATCCTTAAAAATATATATACGGTCTTATATATAAATAGCGGATAAAACCTTAGAATGAGACATATAGGAACACTTGCAATTAGATATTTACATGAGAGAGTACATTATAGCCATGTAGCCATTAGCTATTAGCCATAGAGAAATGGCTACATGTATAGACGTTGCTATAATAATCATCCCCTATATACTCTCTACTTGCGTAAATAATTATCTGCTCATAAATGAAAATGCTTTTCAACGGCGACATTTCTAGTAAATAATTTTGTATATGTATATTGTGTTAGATTTGTTCACAATTACTAATTTTACATGTGTTTTCCCTATCTACTAAATAAAACATTCATACACTTAGATTTGTTTTTGTTTTTTGTGTATTTTGTCCAACTGTTTCGATTTACCACCAAGCTGTTTAGATGATAATGATACAACTCATAATTATATAGTTAATTTCACAGGGTAATTAATTAAACAACTTGAGAAAAGATAATACTTTTTATGTTGTGGCATTTAACAGCTTGCAGGAAGTTTGCCGCGTGTCATGGTCATACGTTCACACCTTATTCAATCAATTACGCAAGTTACCCTGTTTTAATAATACTTAGTCATCGTGTTAACTTGTTAATCCAAACCAAGCAATTATCTGATATTAGTTATTTAAATTTTCCCTTTCAAGTATGCTGGAGATGAAAATTTTAGAAATTTATTAAAAGTACAAAGAGGACCGATGGATACAATTTCCTATTTAAGTATTTTGTAGTAGCACACTTGCATCATACGACGTTGTTGTTACCATATGCCACAGAGATAGAGAATCGATTAAGTGTTTTTCATCATCTTTTAAAGTGACATTAACATAACTGTCTATACAATTCACATGTATTAAAAACATATCTGAACATACGTTTGCAACTGCTGTGTGTTGTGTAAATTTTGTATAACGGATTATCAGTGCTCTGTGTGTTCTGAAACCAGTGAGGACATTCTGTGAGGTAAGATCGCCTACTGTTTGGTAAACAAACATTACGTAGTATATATTTAATTAATTGGCAGGTGTTTAAGATTAAAATAAATTATGTTTAGTATGGGAACTATTATTTAAGCGGTTGAATATTATATAAGTTATAAAGCGAAAAGTATATTTTGGGAAGTCAAGAATAGTATTTATATAGATAGGAACAATTATATTATCGTGTGTCTATTTACATTGCAATACTTTCAAGGCCTGGCTGAGTAACCATATGGGCAATCACAATTTTAAGATTAAGATATTAAACGACTGATGTGCAATAAAATGATACAAATACTTTCAAAACTAAACGAGCTGGTTACATTTATAATACATTTTGATATCTTATGTGAATGTGCTGTCACCATATTAACTTTGAACTTGATATATTGGAACTGTTATTATATTTAATGTTTGTGGGTTTTTTCTTGACATATTTTAGACATGTGTATATTACTATCATATAATATATCAGGCTATATTTATACATATATATTTATAAATGTTATTTTGAATTGAATAAGTATTATGTTCTCGTCTGACACTACTTAATTATCTACTTGAATGGTAACGCAGAAACGCGGCCGTTATTTGAACTTCTTGTGTGGAGGCGTCCTGTCGAAAGGGGGTGGGGGCTTGCACAAAGTTTTTTTACGTTAATCTGATAGGGAAATGCCAGCAAATTTCAAAAACACAACTGTACTGATGGTATGTCGAATATTATCTCGTTTACAATTCTTGGGTAAAGTCTCAAATAGTTTTATTGGTAGTTTGGCGTTGTTTTGTTTAGCAATAAAATATAGCATATGGAATATATCCCAAGGAAGACGGAGACGAAATTGTAGACACTATATTATAGGAAACAAAAAAAAATGATAGCTGACAATGCTTATTGAAACATTAAGGGGTGTTAACTTAACAATTTGTTAAGTGATCCACTTTAAAGATGCACAGTTACTACCAAATAAGATTTAACACATTTAATAATATTGTATTGATATGTCAACAAAAATAAATAAATGTCGAAACAATGGTTTTATTAAGGACACCTAGTTTAATTTGAAAGCACTAAGCATAAAGCAAGTAGTTGCTATTTTATGAGACTATAGTAGATCACAGCCAATCTTTACTGAAGTAACATTTTCAATCATAAATATAGATAATACATACTGAACCACACACTGGTACAACATAATTGCCTAAAATAGTAATAATGTGCCAGTAATTGTGAGATTAAATTTATTTCCTGCCAAAAATGACACTTTGAACCATTTAGGTTAAACATATTTTTGATCGTTATTTTCCTAAACATTTAAATGTAAACAGGAAATATTTTAGATTGCCATTTCTCGCGGTATATATTAAATTAAAGTCCAATGACAATTTATTTAAACAATTCAAAAAAGGATGTCACATTTCTAGAAAGAAAATTATTTTACTATGCAGTTATGTTCTGTTATTTTTTCACGGAATCCATGATGCCTTCAAAGGTCGGTAGTCTATGTTCTAGTCCAGCAGAAAAAAACGATAAATCTCAAATTTTCATGATTCACACACACACACACACGCACGCACGCACGCACGCACACACACACGAATTGCACCACATACAAAATTTTCACCCCAATACATGTATATTCGTTTAAGCAGGAATATCTATTAATTCCATATAAACTAAAAAGAAGTAACTGTTACATTCATTTATTATATATATATATATATATATATATATATATATATATATATATATATATATATATATATATAATATAAGCTATCACTTTTGTAGCGTTGGCAAGATATTGGTAAAGAAATTAAAATGTATTTTAAATTTGTATTTCTAAGACGGGAACTTACTAAGTGCGGGTAAAGTTAGGTTGGTATGCTTATATTTTTCGTTCAATGTTTAAAACACTGCTATTTCATAAATCTATAAACGAAATTACATACAGGAGAGAAGCCGTACAAATGTGCGGAATGTGGTGCTGATTTTACAGATGGAAGTAATTTTAAAAGACACGCGAGAATACACAAAGGAGAGAAGCCGTACAAATGTGCGGAATGTGGTGCTGATTTTACAGATGGAAGTAATTTTAAAAAACACACGAGAATACATAAAGGAGAGAAGCCATTTAAATGTGGAACGTGTGATGCTGCTTTCTCTCAGAAGAGTGATTTGAAGAAACATACACGAATACACACAGGAGAGAAACCATACAAGTGTGGGATATGTGATGCTGCTTTCTCTCTGAAGCATCATTTACAAACACATATAAAAATACACTTGGGAGAAAAGCCATATGAATGTCGTATATGTGATGCTACTTCGCTCAGAAAAGTTATTTAAAGAGACATAGAACAATTCACACAGGGGAGAAGCTATACAAGTGTGAGATATGTGATGCGGCTTTCTCTCTGAAACAATATTTGAAAAAACATATAAGAAGACACACAGGAGAAAAGCGATATAAGTGTGGGATATGTGGTATTGCTTTTTCTCAAAAACATTCTTTAAAGACACACAGAAGAATGCACACAGGAGAGCGTAGCTATCGAGTGTGAGAAATGTTAAGATGCATTCTTTATGAAACAATATTTACAGACACATTTAAGAATACATAACATGAGAAAAAACATATGTGTGTGAAATCAGGTGCAGGTCTCACTCAGAAAAGTGGGGTACAAACATTATAAGAATGCAAACAGGACTGACTTATACAATTGTGGGATATGTAACTCTGCTTTCTCACAGAAAAGTGAGGTACAAACACTATTAGAATGCATACAGTAGATAACTATACAATTGTGGGATATGTAACTCTGCTTTTTCACAGAAAAGTGGGGTACAAACACTATTAGAATGCATACAGTAGATAACTATACAATTGTGTGATATGTAACTCTGCTTTCTCTCAGAAAAGTGGGGTACAAACACTATTAGAATGCATACAGTAGATAACTATACAATTGTGTGATATGTAACTCTGCTTTCTCTCAGAAAAGTGGGGTACAAACACTATTAGAATGCATACAGTAGATAACTATACAATTGTGTGATATGTAACTCTGCTTTCTGGCTTACTATTGGGTTAAAGAAACATATAAGCATACACACAGGAGAGAAGTTATACATGTGTTAGGTTTGTTTTGCTTTTTTTCTTAATTCAGGGCTCTCAAATAATTCACCTAAGAAAACACACAGAAATATTGCCATGTTTCTCTGTCTTAGAAAAATGCTTACAGAATCATATGAAAAGCTAAACATATATGTCTGACTAGTGGTGAAGCACATCCTTAAAAATATATATACGGTCTTAAATATAAATAGCGGATAAAGAATGAGACATATAGGAACACTTGCAATTAGATATTTACATGAGAGAGTACATTATTAGCCATGTAGCCATTAGCTATTAGCCATAGAGAAATGGCTACATGTATAGAGTCTGCTATAATAATCATCCCCTATATACTCTCTACTTGCGTAAATAATTATCTGCTCATAAATGAAAATGCTTTTCAACGGCGACATTTCTAGTAAATAATTTTGTATATGTAATTTGTGTTAGATTTGTTCACAATTACTAATTTTACATGTGTTTTCCCTACCTACTAAATAAAACATTCATACACTTAGATTTGTTTTTTGTGTATTTTGTCCAACTGTTTTGATTTACCACCAAGCTGTTTAGATGATAATGATACAACTCATAATTATATAGTTAATTTCACAGGGTAATTAATTAAACAACTTGAGAAAAATAATACTTTTTATGTTGTGGCATTTAACAGCTTGCAGGAAGTTTGCCGCGTGTCATGGTCATACGTTCACACCTTATTCAATCAATTACGCAAGTTACCCTGTTTTAATAATACTTAGTCATCGTGTTAACTTGTTAATCCAAACCAAGCAATTATCTGATATTAGTTATTTAAATTTTCCCTTTCAAGTATGCTGGAGATGAAAATTTTAGAAATTCATTAAAAGTACAAAGAGGACCGATGGATACAATTTACTATATAAGTATTTTGTAGTAGCACACTTGCATCATACGACGTTGTTGTTACCATATGCCACAGAGATAGAGAATCGATTAAGTGTTTTTCATCATCTTTTAAAGTGACATTAACATAACTGTCTATACAATTCACATGTATTAAAAACATATCTGAACATACGTTTGCAACTGCTGTGTGTTGTGTAAATTTTGTATAACGGATTATCAGTGCTCTGTGTGTTCTGAAACCAGTGAGGACATTCTGTGAGGTAAGATCGCCTACTGTTTGGTAAACAAACATTACGTAGTATATATTTAATTAATTGGCAGGTGTTTAAGATTAAAATAAATAATGTTTAGTATGGGAACTATTATTTAAGCGGTTGAATATTATATAAGTTATAAAGCGAAAAGTATATTTTGGGAAGTCAAGAATAGTATTTATATAGATAGGAACAATTATATTATCGTGTGTCTATTTACATTGCAATACTTTCAAGGCCTGGCTGAGTAACCATATGGGCAATCACAATTATAAGATTAAGATATTAAACGACTGATGTGCAATAAAATGATACAAATACTATCAAAACTAAACGAGCTGGTTACATTTATAATACATTTTGATATCTTATGTGAATGTGCTGTCACCATAGTTAACTTTGAACTTGATATATTGGAACTGTTATTATATTTAATGTTTGTGGGGTTTTTTCTTGACATATTTTAGACATGTGTATATTACTATCATATAATATATCAGGCTATATTTATACATATATATTTATAAATGTTTATTCTGAATTGAATGAATATTATGTTCTCGTCTGACACTACTTAATTATCTACTTGAATGGTAACGCAGAAACGCGGCCGGTATTTGAACTTCTTGGTGGAGGCGTCCTGTCGAAAGGGGGTGGGGGCTTGCACAAAGTTTTTTTTACGTTAATCTGATAGGGAAATGCCAGCAAATTTCAAAAACACAACTGTACTGATGGCATGTCGAATATTCTCTTTTTTACAATTCTTGGGTAAAGTCTCAAATAGTTTTATTGGTAGTTTGGCGTTGTTTTGTTTAGCAATAAAATATAGCATATGGAATATATCCCAAGGAAGACGGAGACGAAATTGTAGACACTATATTATAGGAAACAAAAAATGATAGCTGACAATGCTTATTGAAACATTAAGGGGTGGTTAACAATTTGTTAAGTGATCCACTTTAAAGATGCACAGTTACTACCAAATAAGATTTAACACATTTAATAATATTGTATTGATATTTCAACAAAAATAAATAAATGTCGAAAACAATGGTTTTATTAAGGACACCTAGTTTAATTTGAAAGCACTAAGCATAAAGCAAGTAGTTGCTATTTTATGAGACTATAGTAGATCACAGCCAATCTTTACTGGAGTAACATTTTCAATCATAAATATAGATAATACATACTGAACCACACACTGGTACAACATAATTGCCTAAAATAGTGATAATTTGCCAGTAATTGTGAGATTAAATTTATTTCCTGCCAAAAATGACACTTTGAACCATATTTAGGTTGAACATATTTTTATCGTTATTTTCCTTAAACATTTAAATGTAAATAGGAAACATTTTAGATTGCCATTTCTCGCGGTATATGTTAAATTTAAGTTCAATGACAATTTATTTAAACAATTAAAAAAAGGATGTCACATTTCTAGAAAGAAAATTATTTTACTATGCAGATATGTTCTGTTATTTTTCACGGAATCCATGATGCCTTCAAAGGTCGGTAGTCAATGTTCTAATCCAGCAGAAAAAAAAAACGATAAATCTCAAAAAATTTATGATTCTCTCTCTCTCTCACACATACACACACACACACACACACACACACACGAATTGCGCCACACACAAAATTTTCACCCCAATACATGTATATTTGTTTAAGCAGGAATATCTATTAATTCCATAGAAACTAAAAAGAAGTAACTGTTACATTCATTTATTTATTATATTATATTTAAGCTATCACTTTTTAAGCGTTGGCAAGATATTGGTAAAGAAATTAAAATGTATTTTAAATTTGTATTTCTAAAAACTGGAACTTACTAAGTGCGGGTAAAGTTAGGTTGGTATGCTTATATTTTTCGTTCAATGTTTAAAACACTGCTATTTCATAAATCTATAAACGAAATTAAGCATATTGATAATTAACGGTTTTCTTTATTACATCTTTTTTAAGCTACATTAAAAATATAATATGGAAATAGGTCAATATATACGTATATACAACATATTTGTTTTAATTCGTACAAAGCTGTCCGGCTAGTAAAGAGAATAACATTCATATTTTTTCCAGATTTTCATGGATTTACACGCTGAAGACAAGCCAAACACGTGTAAGGTCTGTGGAGCTTATTTCTCCCAGAAATCTCATTTAAAGCGTCACATGAAAATACATACAGGAGAGAAGCCGTACACATGTGCGGAATGTGGTGCTGATTTTACAGATGGAAGTAATTTTAAAAGACACGCGAGAATACACAAAGGAGAGAAGCCGTACAAATGTGCGGAATGTGGTGCTGATTTTACAGATGGGAGTAATTTTAAAAAACACACGAGAATACACAAAGGAGAGAAGCCATTTAAATGTGGAACGTGTGATGCTGCTTTCTCTCCGAAGAGTGATTTGAAGAAACATACACGAATACACACAGGAGAGAAACCATACAAGTGTGGGATATGTGATGCTGCTTTCTCTCTGAAGCATCATTTACAAACACATATAAAAATACACTTGGGAGAAAAGCCATATGAATGTCGTATATGTGATGCTACTTTCGCTCAGAAAAGTTATTTAAAGAGACATAGAACAATTCACACAGGGGAGAAGCTATACAAGTGTGAGATATGTGATGCGGCTTTCTCTCTGAAAGAATATTTGAAAAACATATAAGAAGACACACAGGAGAAAAGCGATATAAGTGTGGGATATGTGGTATTGCTTTTTCTCAAAAACATTCTTTAAAGACACACAGAAGAATGCACACAGGAGAGCGTAGCTATCAAGTGTGAGAAATGTAAGATGCATTCTTTATGAAACAATATTTACAGACACATTTAAGAATACATAACATGAGAAAAAACATATGTGTGTAAAATCAGGTGCAGGTCTCTCTCAGAAAAGTAAGGGTACAAACATTATAAGAATGCAAACAGGACTGACTTATACAATTGTGGGATATGTAACTCTGCTTTCTCACAGAAAAGTGAGGTACAAACACTATTAGAATGCATACAGTAGATAACTATACAATTGTGGGATATGTAACTCTGCTTTTTCACAGAAAAGTGGGGTACAAACACTATTAGAATGCATACAGTAGATAACTATACAATTGTGGGATATGTAACTCTGCTTTTTCACAGAAAAGTGGGTACAAACACTATTAGAATGCATACAGTAGATAACTATACAATTGTGGGATATGTAACTCTGCTTTTTCACAGAAAAGTGGGGTACAAACACTATTAGAATGCATACAGTAGATAACTATACAATTGTGGGATATGTAACTCTGCTTTCTCACAGAAAAGTGAGGTACAAACACTATTAGAATGCATACAGTAGATAACTATATAATTGTGTGGTATGTGATGCTGCTTTCTGGCTTACTATTGGGTTAAAGAAACATATAAGCATACACATAGGAGAGAAGTTATACATGTGTTAGGTTTGTGTTGCTTTTTTTCTTAATTCAGGGCTCTCAAATAAGTCACCTAAGAAAACACACAGAAATATTGCCATGTTTCTCTGTCTTAGAAAAAATGCTTACAGAATCATATGAAAAGCTAAACATATATGTCTGACTAGTGGTGAAGCACATCCTTAAAAATATATATACGGTCTTATATATAAATAGCGGATAAAACCTTAGAATGAGACATATAGGAACACTTGCAATTAGATATTTACATGAGAGAGTACATTATTAGCCATGTAGCCATTAGCTATTAGCCATAGAGAAATGGCTACATGTATAGACGTTGCTATAATAATCATCCCCTATATACTCTCTACTTGCGTAAATAATTATCTGCTCATAAATGAAAATGCTTTTCAACGGCGACATTTCTAGTAAATTATTTTGTATATGTAATTTGTGTTAGATTTGTTCACAATTACTAATTTTACATGTGTTTTCCCTATCTACTAAATAAAACATTCATACACTTAGATTTGTTTTTTGTGTATTTTGTCCAACTGTTTCGATTTACCACCAAGCTGTTTAGATGATAATGATACAACTCATAATTATATAGTTAATTTCACAGGGTAATTAATTAAACAACTTGAGAAAAGATAATACTTTTTATGTTGTGGCATTTAACAGCTTGCAGGAAGTTTGCCGCGTGTCATGGTCATACGTTCACACCTTATTCAATCAATTACGCAAGTTACCCTGTTTTAATAATACTTAGTCATCGTGTTAACTTGTTAATCCAAACCAAGCAATTATCTGATATTAGTTATTTAAATTTTCCCTTTCAAGTATGCTGGAGATGAAAATTTTAGAAATTCATTAAAAGTACAAAGAGGACCGATGGATACAATTTACTATATAAGTATTTTGTAGTAGCACACTTGCATCATGCGACGTTGTTGTTACCATATGCCACAGAGATAGAGAATCCATTAAGTGTTTTTCATCATCTTTTAAAGTGACATTAACATAACTGTCTATACAATTCACATGTATTAAAAACATATCTGAACATACGTTTGCAACTGCTGTGTGTTGTGTAAATTTTGTATAACGGATTATCAGTGCTCTGTGTGTTCTGAAACCAGTGAGGACATTCTGTGAGGTAAGATCGCCTACTGTTTGGTAAACAAACATTACGTAGTATATATTTAATTAATTGGCAGGTGTTTAAGATTAAAATAAATAATGTTTAGTATGGGAACTATTATTTAAGCGGTTGAATATTATATAAGTTATAAAGCGAAAAGTATATTTTGGGAAGTCAAGAATAGTATTTATATAGATAGGAACAATTATATTATCGTGTGTCTATTTACATTGCAATACTTTCAAGGCATGGCTGAGTAACCATACGGGCAATCACAATTTTAAGATTAACATATTAAACGACTGATGTGCAATAAAATGATACAAATACTTTCAAAACTAAACGAGCTGGTTACATTTATAATACATTTTGATATCTTATGTGAATGTGCTGTCACCATAGTTAACTTTGAACTTGATATATTGGAACTGTTATTATATTTAATATTTGTGTTTTTTTCTTGACATATTTTAGACATGTGTATATTACTATCATATAATATATCAGGCTATATTTATACATATATATTTATAAATGTTATTTTGAATTGAATGAATATTATGTTCTCGTCTGACACTACTTAATTATCTACTTGAATGGTAACGCAGAAACGCGGCAGATATTTGAACTTCTTGTGTGGAGGCGTCCTGTCGAATGGGGGTGGGGGCTTGCACAAAGTTTTTTTTACGTTAATCTGATAGGGAAAAGCCAGCAAATTTCAAGTACACAACTGTACTGATGGCATGTCGAATATTATCTCGTTTACAATTCTTGGGTAAAGTCTCAAATAGTTTTATTGGTAGTTTGGCGTTGTTTTGTTTAGCAATAAAATATAGCATATGGAATATATCCCAAGGAAGACGGAGACGAAATTGTAGACACTATATTATAGGAAACAAAAAAATGATAGCTGACAATGCTTATTGAAACATTAAGGGGTGGTTAACAATTTGTTAAGTGATCCACTTTAAAGATGCACAGTTACTACCAAATAAGATTTAACACATTTAATAATATTGTATTGATATTTCAACAAAAATAAATAAATGTCGAAAACAATGGTTTTATTAAGGACACCTAGTTTAATTTGAAAGCACTAAGCATAAAGCAAGTAGTTGCTATTTTATGAGACTATAGTAGATCACAGCCAATCTTTACTGGAGTAACATTTTCAATCATAAATATAGATATTACATACTGAACCACACACTGGTACAACATAATTGCCTAAAATAGTAATAATGTGCCAGTAATTGTGAGATCAAATTTATTTCCGGCCAAAAATGACACTTTGAACCATTTAGGTTAAACATATTTTTGATCGTTATTTTCCTTAACATTTAAATGTAAACAGGAAATATTTTAGATTGCCATTTCTCGCGGTATATATTAAATTAAAGTCCAATGACAATTTATTTAAACAATTCAAAAAAGGATGTCACATTTCTAGAAAGAAAATTATTTTACTATGCAGTTATGTTCTGTTATTTTTTCACGGAATCCATGATGCCTTAGGTCGGTAGTCTATGTTCTAGTCCAGCAGAACAAAAACAATAAATCTCAAATTTTCATGATTCACACACACACACACACACACGAATTGCACCACACACAAAATTTTCACCCCAATACATGTATATTCGTTTAAGCAGGAATATCTATTAATTCCATAGAAACTAAAAAGAAGTAACTGTTACATTCATTTATTTATTATATATATATATATATATATATATATATATATATATATATAATAATAAATGAATGTAACAGTTACTTCTTTTTAGTTTCTATGGAATAAATAGATATTCCTGCTTAAACGAACAGTTTTCGAAGTAACTGTTACATTCATTTATTTATTATATATATATATATATATAATAAATAAATGAATGTAACAGTTACTTCTTTTTAGTTTATATATATTTATATATATATTTATTATATATATATATATATATATATATATTTAAGCTATCACTTTTTAAGCGTTGGCAAGATATTGGTAAAAAAATTAAAATGTATTTTAAATTTGTATTTCTAAGACAGGAACTTACTAAGTGCGGGTAAAGTTAGGTTGGTATGCTTATATTTTTCGTTCAATGTTTAAAACACTGCTATTTCATATATCTATCAACGAAATTAAGCATATTGATAATTAATTGATAATTAATGGTTTTCTTTATTACATCTTTTTTAAGCTACATTAAAAATATAATATGAAAATAGGTCATAACACACGTATATACAACATATTTGTTTTAATTCGTACAAAGCTGTCCGGCTAGTAAAGAGAATAACATTAATATTTTTTTTCCAGATTATCATGGATTTACACGCTGAAGACAAGCCAAACACGTGTAAGGTCTGTGGAGCTTATTTCTCCCAGAAATCTCATTTAAAGCGTCACATGAAAATACATACAGGAGAGAAGCCGTACAAATGTGCGGAATGTGGTGCTGATTTTACAGATGGAAGTAATTTTAAAAGACACGCGAGAATACACAAAGGAGAGAAGCCATTTAAATGTGGAACGTGTGCTGCTGCTTTCTCTCAGAAGAGTGATTTGAAGAAACATACACGAATACACACAGGAGAGAAACCATACAAGTGTATGATATGTGATGCTGCTTTCTCTCTGAAGCATCATTTACAAACACATATAAAAATACACTTGGGAGAAAAGCCATATGAATGTCGTGTATGTGATGCTACTTTCGCTCAGAAAAGTTATTTAAAGAGACATAGAACAATTCACACAGGGGAGAAGCTATACAAGTGTGAGATATGTGATGCGGCTTTCTCTCTGAAAGAATATTTGAAAAAACATATAAGAAGACACACAGGAGAAAAGCGATATAAGTGTGGGATATGTGGTATTGCTTTTTCTCAAAAATGTTCTTTAAAGACACACAGAAGAATGCACACAGGAGAGCGTAGCTATCAAGTGTGAGAAGTGTAAGATGCATTCTTTATGAAACAATATTTACAGACACATTTAAGAATACATAACATGAGAAAAAACATATGTGTGTGAAATCAGGTGCAGGTCTCTCTCAGAAAAGTGGGGTACAAACATTATAAGAATGCATAAGGACTGACTTATACAATTGTGGGATATGTAACTCTGCTTTCATACAGAAAAGTGAGGTACAAACACTATTAGAATGCATACAGTAGATAACTATACAATTGTGGGATATGTAACTCTGCTTTTTCACAGAAAAGTGGGGTACAAACACTATTAGAATGCATACAGTAGATAACTATACAATTGTGTGATATGTAACTCTGCTTTCTCCCAGAAAAGTGGGGTACAATCACTATTAGAATGCATACAGTAGATAACTATATAATTGTGTGATATGTGATGCTGCTTTCTAGCTTTCTATTGGGTTAAAGAAACATATAAGCATACACACAGGAGAGAAGTTATACATGTGTTAGGTTTGTTTTGCTTTTTTCTTAATTCAGGGCTCTCAAATAATTCACCTAAGAAAACACACAGAAATATTGCCATGTTTCTCTGTCTTAGAAAAAATGCTTACAGAATCATATGAAAAGCTAAACATATATGTCTGACTAGTGGTGAAGCACATCCTTAAAAATATATATACGGTCTTATATATAAATAGCGGATAAAACCTTAGAATGAGACATATAGGAACACTTGCAATTAGATATTTACATGAGAGAGTACATTATTAGCCATGTAGCCATTAGCTATTAGCCATAGAGAAATGGCTACATGTATAGACGTTGCTATAATAATCATCCCCTATATACTCTCTACTTGCGTAAATAATTATCTGCTCATAAATGAAAATGCTTTTTAACGGCGACATTTCTAGTAAATAATTTTGTATATGTAATTTGTGTTAGATTTGTTCACAATTACTAATTTTACATGTGTTTTCCCTACCTACTAAATAAAACATTCATACACTTAGATTTGTTTTTTTGTGTATTTTGTCCAACTGTTTTGATTTACCACCAAGCTGTTTAGATGATAATGATACAACTCATAATTATATAGTTAATTTCACAGGGTAATTAATTAAACAACTTGAGAAAAGATAATACTTTTTATGTTGTGGCATTTAACAGCTTGCAGGAAGTTTGCCGCGTGTCATGGTCATACGTTCACACCTTATTCAATCAATTACGCAAGTTACCCTGTTTTAATAATACTTAGTCATCGTGTTAACTTGTTAATCCAAACCAAGCAATTATCTGATATTAGTTATTTAAATTTTCCCTTTCAAGTATGCTGGAGATGAAAATTTTAGAAATTCATTAAAAGTACAAAGAGGACCGATGGGTACAATTTACTATATAAGTATTTTGTAGTAGCACACTTGCATCATACGACGTTGTTGTTACCATATGCCACAGAGATAGAGAATCGATTAAGTGTTTTTCATCATCTTTTAAAGTGACATTAACATAACTGTCTATACAATTCACATGTATTAAAAACATATCTGAACATACGTTTGCAACTGCTGTGTGTTGTGTAAATTTTGTATAACGGATTATCAGTGCTCTGTGTGTTCACTGAAACCAGTGAGGACATTCTGTGAGGTAAGATCGCCTACTGTTTGGTAAACAAACATTACGTAGTATATATTTAATTAATTGGCAGGTGTTTAAGATTAAAATAAATAATGTTTAGTATGGGAACTATTATTTAAGCGGTTGAATATTATATAAGTTATAAAGCGAAAAGTATATTTTGGGAAGTCAAGAATAGTATTTATATAGATAGGAACAATTATATTATCGTTTGTATATTTACATTGCAATACTTTCAAGGCCTGGCTGAGTAACCATATGGGCAAACACAATTTTAAGATTAAGATATTAAACGACTGATGTGCAATAAAATGATACAAATACTTTCAAAACTAAACGAGCTGGTTACATTTATAATACATTTTGATATCTTATGTGAATGTGCTGTCACCATAGTTAACTTTGAACTTGATATATTGGAACTGTTATTATATTTAATGTTTGTGTTTTTTTTCTTGACATATTTTAGACATGTGTATATTACTATCATATAATATATCAGGCTATATTTATACATATATATTTATAAATGTTATTTTGAATTGAATGAATATTATGTTCTCGTCTGACACTACTTAATTATCTACTTGAATGGTAACGCAGAAACGCGGCCGGTATTTGAACTTCTTGTGTGGATGCGTCCTGTCGAAAGGGGGTGGGGGCTTGCACAAAGTTTTTTTTACGTTAATCTGATAGGGAAATGCCAGCAAATTTCAAAAACACAACTGTACTGATGGCATGTCGAATATTATCTCGTTTACAATTCTTGGGTAAAGTCTCAAATAGTTTTATTGGTAGTTTGGCGTTGTTTTGTTTAGCAATAAAATATAGCATATGGAATATATCCCAAGGAAGACGGAGACGAAATTGTAGACACTATATTATAGGAAACAAAAAAATGATAGCTGACAATGCTTATTGAAACATTAAGGGTGGTTAACAATTTGTTAAGTGGTCCACTTTAAAGATGCACAGTTACTACCAAATAAGATTTAACACATTTAATAATATTGTATTGATATTTCAACAAAAATAAATAAATGTCGAAAACAATGGTTTTATTAAGGACACCTAGTTTAATTTGAAAGCACTAAGCATAAAGCAAGTAGTTGCTATTTTATGAGACTATAGTAGATCACAGCCAATCTTTACTGAAGTAACATTTTCATTCATATATATAGATAATACATACTGAACCACACACTGGTACAACATAATTGCCTAAAATAGTAATAATGTGCCAGTAATTGTGAGATTAAATTTATTTCCTGCCAAAAATGACACTTTGAACCATTTAGGTTAAACATATTTTTGATATTTATTTTCCTTAACATTTAAATGTAAACAGGAAATATTTTAGATTGCCAATTCTCGCGGTATATATTAAATTAAAGTCCAATGACAATTTATTTAAACAATTCAAAAAAGGATGTCACATTTCTAGAAAGAAAATTATTTTACTATGCAGTTATGTTCTGTTATTTTTTCACGGAATCCATGATGCCTTAGGTCGGTAGTCTATGTTCTAGTCCAGCAGAAAAAAACCGATAAATCTCAAATTTTCATGATTCACACACACACACACACACACACACACACACACGCACACACACACACACACGAATTGCACCACACACAAAATTTTCACCCCAATACATGTATATTCGTTTAAGCAGGAATATCTATTAATTCCATATAAACTAAAAAGAAGTAACTGTTACATTCATTATATATATATATATATTTAAGCTATCACTTTTTAAGCGTTGGCAAGATATTGATAAAGAAATTAAAATGTATTTTAAATTTGTATTTCTAAGACGGGAACTTACTAAGTGCGGGTAAAGTTAGGTTGGTATGCTTATATTTTTCGTTCAATGTTTAAAACACTGCTATTTCATAAATCTATAAACGAAATTAAGCATATTGATAATTAATTGATAATTAATGGTTTTCTTTATTACATCTTTTTTAAGCTACATTAAAAATATAATATGGAAATAGGTCAATACACACGTATATACAACATATTTGTTTTAATTCGTACAAAGCTGTCCGGCTAGTAAAGAGAATAACATTAATATTTTTTCCAGATTATCATGGATTTACACGCTGAAGACACGCCAAACACGTGTAAGGTCTGTGGAGCTTATTTCTCCCAGAAACCTCATTTAAAGCGTCACATGAAAATACATACAGGAGAGAAGCCGTACAAATGTGCGGAATGTGGTGCTGATTTTACAGATGGAAGTAATTTTAAAAGACACGCGAGAATACACAAAGGAGAGAAGCCATTTAAATGTGGAACGTGTGCTGCTGCTTTCTCTCGGAAGGGTGATTTGAAGAAACATACACGAATACACACAGGAGAGAAACCATACAAGTGGGATATGTGATGCTGCTTTCTCTCTGAAGCATCATTTACAAACACATATAAAAATACACTTGGGAGAAAAGCCATATGAATGTCGTATATGTGATGCTACTTTCGCTCAGAAAAGTTATTTAAAGAGACATAGAACAATTCACACAGGGGAGAAGCTATACAAGTGTGAGATATGTGATGCGGCTTTCTCTCTGAAAGAATATTTGAAAAAACATATAAGAAGACACACAGGAGAAAAGCGATATAAGTGTGGGATATGTGTATTGCTTTTTCTCAAAAATGTTCTTTAAAGACACACAGAAGAATGCACACAGGAGAGCGTAGCTATCAAGTGTGAGAAATGTAAGATGCATTCTTTATGAAACAATATTTACAGACACATTTAAGAATACATAACATGAGAAAAAACATATGTGTGTGAAATCAGGTGCAGGTCTCTCTCAGAAAAGTGGGGTACAAACATTATAAGAATGCATACAGGACTGACTTATACAATTGTGGGATATGTAACTCTGCTTTCTCACAGAAAAGTGAGGTACAAACACTATTAGAATGCATACAGTAGATAACTATACAATTGTGGGATATGTAACTCTGCTTTTTCACAGAAAAGTGGGGTACAAACACTATTAGAATGCATACAGTAGATAACTATACAATTGTGGGATATGTAACTCTGCTTTCTCTCAGAAAAGTGGGGTACAAACACTATTAGAATGCATACAGTAGATAACTATACAATTGTGTGATATGTAACTCTGCTTTCTCCCAGAAAAGTGGGGTACAATCACTATTAGAATGCATACAGTAGATGACTATATATTGTGTGATATGTGATGCTGCTTTCTGGCTTACTATTGGGTTAAAGAAACATATAAGCATACACACAGGAGAGAAGTTATACATGTGTTAGGTTTGTTTTGCTTTTTTCTTAATTCAGGGCTCTCAAATAATTCACCTAAGAAAACACACAGAAATATTGCCATGTTTCTCTGTCTTAGAAAAAATGCTTACAGAATCATATGAAAAGCTAAACATATATGTCTGACTAGTGGTGAAGCACATCCTTAAAAATATATATACGGTCTTATATATAAATAGCGGATAAAACCTTAGAATGAGACATAGGAACACTTGCAATTAGATATTTACATGAGAGAGTACATTATTAGCCATGTAGCCATTAGCTATTAGCCATAGAGAAATGGCTAAATGTATAGACGTTGCTATAATAATCATCCCCTATATACTCTCTACTTGCGTAAATAATTATCTGCTCATAAATGAAAATGCTTTTCAACGGCGACATTTCTAGTAAATAATTTTGTATATGTAATTTGTGTTAGATTTGTTCACAATTACTAATTTTACATGTGTTTTCCCTACCTACTAAATAAAACATTCATACACTTAGATTTGTTTTTGTTTTTTGTGTATTTTGTCCAACTGTTTCGATTTACCACCAAGCTGTTTAGATGATAATGATACAACTCATAATTATATAGTTAATTTCACAGGGTAATTAATTAAACAACTTGAGAAAAGATAATACTTTTTATGTTGTGGCATTTAACAGCTTGCAGGAAGTTTGCCGCGTGTCATGGTCATACGTTCACACCTTATTCAATCAATTACGCAAGTTACCCTGTTTTAATAATACTTAGTCATCGTGTTAACTTGTTAATCCAAACCAAGCAATTATCTGATATTAGTTATTTAAATTTTCCCTTTCAAGTATGCTGGAGATGAAAATTTTAGAAATTCATTAAAAGTACAAAGAGGACCGATGGATACAATTTACTATATAAGTATTTTGTAGTAGCACACTTGCATCATACGACGTTGTTGTTACCATATGCCACAGAGATAGAGAATCGATTAAGTGTTTTTCATCATCTTTTAAAGTGACATTAACATAACTGTCTATACAATTCACATGTATTAAAAACATATCTGAACATACGTTTGCAACTGCTGTGTGTTGTGTAAATTTTGTATAACGGATTATCAGTGCTCTGTGTGTTCTGAAACCAGTGAGGACATTCTGTGAGGTAAGATCGCCTACTGTTTGGTAAACAAACATTACGTAGTATATATTTAATTAATTGGCAGGTGTTTAAGATTAAAATAAATAATGTTTAGTATGGGAACTATTATTTAAGCGGTTGAATATTATATAAGTTATAAAGCGAAAAGTATATTTTGGGAAGTCAAGAATAGTATTTATATAGATAGGAACAATTATATTATCGTGTGTCTATTTACATTGCAATACTTTCAAGGCCTGGCTGAGTAACCATATGGGCAATCACAATTATAAGATTAAGATATTAAACGACTGATGTGCAATAAAATGATACAAATACTTTCAAAACTAAACGAGCTGGTTACATTTATAATACATTTTGATATCTTATGTGAATGTGCTGTCACCATAGTTAACTTTGAACTTGATATATTGGAACTGTTATTATATTTAATGTTTGTGTTTTTTTTTCTTGACATATTTTAGACATGTGTATATTACTATCATATAATATATCAGGCTATATTTATACATATATATTTATAAATGTTATTCTGAATTGAATGAATATTATGTTCTCGTCTGACACTACTTAATTATCTACTTGAATGGTAACGCAGAAACGCGGCCGGTATTTGAACTTCTTGTGTGGAGGCGTCCTGTCGAAAGGGGGTGGGGGCTTGCACAAAGTTTTTTTTACGTTAATCTGATAGGGAAATGCCAGCAAATTTCAAAAACACAACTGTACTGATGGCATGTCGAATATTCTCTTTTTTACAATTCTTGGGTAAAGTCTCAAATAGTTTTATTGGTAGTTTGGCGTTGTTTTGTTTAGCAATAAAACAAAGCATATGAAATATATCCCAAAAAGACGGAGACGAAATTGTAGACACTATGTTATAGGAAACAAAAAAATGATAACTGATAATGCTTATTGAAACATTGATAAAAGGGGTGGTAAACAATTTGTTAAGTGATCCACTTTAAAGATGCACAGTAACTACCAAATAAGATTTAACACATTTAATAATATTTCAACAAAAATGAATAAATATCGAAAACAATGGTTTTATGAAGGATACCGAGTTTAATTTGAAAGCAGTAAGCATAAAGCAAGTAGTTGCTACTTTATGAGACTATAGCAGATCACAGCCAATCTTTTCGCATTCACCAATCAATTCTTTTTTTTGCGCTTTTCTGTTATTGAATGCACGGATACAATCATGTTATCAGTAATAATATTTCCATGAATGCAGAAAGTAAGTAGTTGAAGTTTTATCAGTCAAAATGGATGTTTGTTTTACATGTGTATGTATTTAATTTTTAATAAGAGTGTCACTTTATGTAATAAAATTCTTAAAAAACAATCGTCACATTCTTGCAAATTTGATTTCAGTTAATCAAGATAAGTTTCTGTTCTTAAGAAAAGCTTGAACAATCTTCATCGAAATACTTTAACCTATTGTTTATTTGATTGATATGGTGATTTGATATGAAAACTTTCGACTACTTTCTGTTTCTGTAGTTTTTCATATACAATTTGTACACGAATTAATGTTTAATTGTTCTCAATGCATTCAAGAAATTATATTTATAACTATTTCTCAAAAGCAAATGATTTTGAAATTATGATACTAAACAAGAGTACCTTTCTGTCAGGGTTCTTCATTAACTCAGTTTTCTTTCGTTTTGTTCAACGATAAGTCTAGTACTGTACCTTTTTGTGACATGCCGACATTTCCGGTAATCAGAAAGTTAAACGTCGACGTGTAGGGTTCGGGTATAAATAATGTCCAGGTGGATTAAGGATTAAGTGAATATAACACCAAATACAAGTTCCTTTCATCACATTTGTATTCCATGATACTGGTATAACAATCACAACCGTGTCGTTCTATAATATAACTGAACATACTGAAAATAGACAATGGAATAACAATTAATACATAGTTATAATTATACATTGCATGTTTATACTTTTACTATTAAACATGTTACTTCATTATAATCTTGTACACAAATAATAATCTTGTACACAAATAATACTGAAGTTGTAATACGTCTAGTGGCCGTAACAAGGTATAATGCTAAAATAGTATGATATGACCTAACATAAACACAATGAAAACTTACAAGTATGTGGAACTAAATGTCCTATAAATATCTCGAAACGTCTCATATCTCACCCCATAGCCGTGTTGTCAGTGTACTGTTAATCTGTAAATCAACATATTATAAACATGTGCAAAATGTGCAACAAAGACAAGAAAGAGACATCACTGCTATCTTGAACTAGTATTTCACAAGAACCACGAAAATACATGAATTGCTCCGAAAATACAAACAAAGCATCCAATACAACTCATTGCACCAAATGCAGAATTAAACAATGAAGGGCCAATACATACCAAATATCTTAATGCTATTTAAAACTCCTAACTTTAAAAAGTACAATACAAGATGTCTCCCAAAAGTAATGTTTAAAGTGAGAACAGCTCACGAAAATCTCCGTGCGTGAAAACGCTAATTTCACAACATAATATTCTATCAAGGAAATAGTAAAAACGGCAAATTAGCACCGGGTTAAACTTTTTCAAATGAAATGGATTTGGCCTATACACAAAACACAGTTGTGTGTCAAATTTCTTTAGTTGTGTAAAAATAACCTATGACTGAGCGTGTTTTTAGGGATAAGGATGTAGTGACTGTCATTTTTGATAAAGTAAGATTTAGGTAAGATACTATGATTGCCCTATGTTCGGCATCCGGTGTCATCATTTGGAAATAACATAGTCTTGCCTATATGTGTGTGCATTACCAACAAAATATCAGACTGAAGTAACATTTTCAATCATAAATATAGATAATACATACTGAACCACACACTGGTACAACATAATTGCCTAAAATAGTGATAATTTGCCAGTAATTGTGAGATTAAATTTATTTCCTGCCAAAAATGACACTTTGAACCATATTTAGGTTGAACATATTTTTATCGTTATTTTCCTAAACATTTAAATGTAAATAGGAAACATTTTAGATTGCCATTTCTCGCGGTATATATTAAATTTAAGTTCAATGACAATTTATTTAAACAATTAAAAAAAGGATGTCACATTTCTAGAAAGAAAATTAGTTTACTATGCAGATATGTTCTGTTATTTTTCACGGAATCCATGATGCCTTCAAAGGTCGGTAGTCAATGTTCTAATCCAGCAGAAAAAAAAAACGATAAATCTCAAAAAAATTATGATTCTCTCTCTCTCTCACACACACACACACACACACACACACACACACACACGAATTGCGCCACACACAAAATTTTCACCCCAATACATGTATATTTGTTTAAGCAGGAATATCTATTAATTCCATAGAAACTAAAAAGAAGTAACTGTTACATTCATTTATTTATTATATATATATTTAAGCTATCACTTTTTAAGCGTTGGCAAGATATTGGTAAAGAAATTAAAATGTATTTTCAATTTGTATTTCTAAAAACTGGAACTTACTAAGTGCGGGTAAAGTTAGGTTGGTATGCTTATATTTTTCGTTCAATGTTTAAAACACTGCTATTTCATAAATCTATAAACGAAATTAAGCATATTGATAATAAACGGTTTTCTTTATTACATCTTTTTTAAGCTACATTAAAAATATAATATGGAAATAGGTCAATATATACGTATATACAACATATTTGTTTTAATTCGTACAAAGCTGTCCGGCTAGTAAAGAGAATAACATTCATATTTTTTCCAGATTTTCATGGATTTACACGCTGAAGACAAGCCAAACACGTGTAAGGTCTGTGGAGCTTATTTCTCCCAGAAATCTCATTTAAAGCGTCACATGAAAATACATACAGGAGAGATGCCGTACACATGTGCGGAATGTGGTGCTGATTTTACAGATGGAAGTAATTTTAAAAGACACACGAAAATACACAAAGGAGAGAAGCCATTTAAATGTGGAACGTGTGATGCTGCTTTCTCTCAGAAGAGTGATTTGAAGAAACATACACGAATACACACAGGAGAGAAACCATACAAGTGTATGATATGTGATGCTGCTTTCTCTCTGAAGCATCATTTACAAACACATATAAGAATACACACGGGAGAAAAGCCATATGAATGTCGTATATGTGATGCTACTTTCGCTCAGAAAAGTTATTTAAAGAGACATAGAACAATTCACACAGGGGAGAAGCTATACAAGTGTGAGATATGTGATGCGGCTTTCTCTCTAAAACAATATTTGAAAACACATATAAGAAGACACACAGGAGAAAAGCGATATAAGTGTGGGATATGTGATATTGCTTTTTTTCAAAAATGTTCTTTAAAGACACACAGAAGAATACATACAGGAGATCGTAGCTATCGAGTGTGAGAAATGTTAAGATGCATTCTTTCTAAAACAATATTTACAGACATATTTAAGAATACACAACATGTGGGAAATCGGGTGCAGCTCTCTCTCAGAAAAGTGGGGTACAAACACTATTAGAATGCATAGAGGACTGACCTATACAATTGTGGGATATGTAACTCTGCTTTCTCCCAGAAAAGTGGGGTACAAACACTATTGGATGCATACAGGACTGACCTATACACTTGTGTGATATGTTACTCTGCTTTCTCACAGAAAAATGGGGTACAAACACTATAAGAATGCATACAGTAGATAACTATACAATTGTGTGATATGTGATGCTGGTTTCTGGCTTACTATTGGGTTAAAGAAACATATAAGCATACACACAGGAGAGAAGTTATACACGTGTTACGTTTGTGTTGCTTGTTTAACTCAGGGATCTCACATAATAATTCTAAGAAAACACTCATAATTATTGCCATGTTTCTCTTCCTTAAAAAAGCAGCTTACAGAATCAAACGAAAATCTAAACATATATATATATGTCTGATCAGTGGTGCGGCACATCCTCGAAAATATTATTTCCATGGCCATATAGAGGATATAACCTTAGAAGGAAACATATAGAATTTTTTGCACTTGTATATTTACATGAGATTGTACACAGGGGATGATTATTATAGCAACGTATATACATGTAAACCTTCATATGTCGATGTTAGCGTAAATAATAATCTGTCCAAAAAAGAAAATGTTTTATTCAACGTCGACATTTCTGGCGAATAAGGACTTATGTATTTTGTGTTAGATTTATTCACACGTACTAATTATATTTGTGTCTTCCCTACGTACTAAATAAAACATTCATACACTTAGATTTGTTTTTGTTGAATATTGTCCAACTGTCTCGGTGAAATATGTAACTTGTGATCAAAATATAAATTATTATTTTGAAAGCGCGTAATATAGGCTGATGCCATATTATAAAGTTTTAACATTGATATAGTAAAGTTCAAGTCATTTGACTCTAATGATTTTAACAAAACAAATGCAAAGGATTTTGATACATAAAAAATATTGGCGATGTTTTGGTGTTTTAACATGTATCTAAATAAGAGTTGTGTCTCTTGGTTAAAAATGTTAAGTTTTGTCTCTTGGTTAAAAATGTTAAGTTTTATATGTAGGTAACATGAGTTTATGAACGTATAGAGCAGTGGATTCAATATGGGTAACATTTTCCGATGCCATCAGATTATAGAAATGAACACTATTTTCACGATACCAAGAAAACAAATAATTTTCACGGATGTCATAAAATCTTGAACACTTAAAAATACATGATATTTATCTGCAATAATAAGTATGTCTTTGTCCAATAAACAATAAATACAATAGCGACTATTTCTATCAATACTAAAAAATCGACCAATTTTAATATGGAGTTTATGACTAAATTTCGCCAATGATTTTCGTACAGGAAACGGTAAACTGAAGGAATCTTTCAACATTCAATAAAGACTTGAAGCATTTATAAGTATCACAACTTGAGGAATTATTTACATTATCCAGCCATGTTTGTCTACAACAATCAGCAATTCTTGTTTTAAAATAATAAAAAAATATTTATACATCCAACATCCTTGGCAATCCAAGCATACCCAAAGCCATACGTAAACAATATTTCTTTGATATAAGTTGCCCAAGTAAAAATTGCATTATGCTTGATGACATATGTATTATGCTGGATGACATATGAATTATGCTTTATGACATTTGTATTATGGTTGATGACATTCCCGTTCGGGTAGTGAAACTTGCAACATGCATTATGACATGTCGTATTGCATGATGGCATTTGCATTTTGCATGTTGACATTCCAATCCTGTGAAGAGCTACTACAATAATAACGTTATATAATAACTTCACTTAGTTTAAAAGTCTGAACTTTTGGTACAATCTACATAACTTCCTTATTTTTATCATAAAGTTCGAAATTTGACGAGGCCGAATAGAAATGCAAGTAAGCACAATGCAACAATCACCAAGCGTAATTGAACTATCCCAATGAAACAGTCCAAATTAGACAAGCCGAATGACGCAAGCCAAATGCACTAAACATAATGCGGTTGCCAAGAAACAGGCATAACGAATTATGACAACAGGGGGCGCTGTATGCATATTAATTTGTTTCCGTACATTTTCGGAGTTGAACGAGTTATATGCTTTGCACTTATTTCCCTTTATTCTAAATCTGTCATAGCAATTAGTTGTTGTGATTTGTGTATGCTGTATATATAGGATCTGACACGAGTTGTCATTTAATACAAGATTTAATTAAACGAGTTCATGAAATTTGTTAGTAAGCGAGCCTCTGGCGAGCTTACTAACAACTTTCATGGACGAGTTTAATAAAAATCTTGTATAAAATGACGACGAGTGTCACATCGTTTTTATCACATGCTTAAAACGGTGTTTTTATTACCAATTTAGTTCCACGTTCCACTTTCTAATCCAATTGATTGACAGCCAAAGTACACTGAGTGGAATGTCAACGATGCGCCATATAAATAGTTCCAAATGAAAATGACAAAAACAGCTAGCAGTTATCAAGTTTTAATTCTGATAAAGCACTGAACAAGTCACAAGTATAAAAATGTGCAGTTAAATATCCAACAACATGAATAACGAACAATTTTAATCATTAAATCACAATAAGTACACAATTTGATGACGTCACACTGAGAGTACATGCTTTACGCGGTTTATGTGACCTACATCGGTCTGTCAAGTTTTACTGTGTGTACGGATTTAAAAGTTATTCGCTGTCGCTTTCTACGATGACTTTGAAGCGTTTTCTTAGTGTACATGGATTTTCACAACATGCAGATGATTACGACGAAGCCTTACTCTGCATTGCATGGATGTTGATGTTGAAAAAGTTCCATCAAGAATGTTTCCAGAGAACAAGCTGTTCAAGTTCGAGAATTACGGTCTCGGGACGTACGTGTGATGAGAAACCTGTGCTGCGGAATTCGTATTTGTGTTTTGGTAACCGACAGCTGGCAAGCAAATTTTATGGCATTGGTCGCATATTGCCTGTTAAGATGGAGATGTTTGAAATGTTCTCGTGTTGTTTGTCACTAATGTGTCTGTATTTGTTGACTGACTGGATATTTCTGTGACTAGTAATCTGCATTATCTGGTTGGCGGAACATTGTTATCAGAAAGTTTTCGAACAAGATGCTTTCTGGCACTATGATTCGTTAGCCATTTGTCTCCCGGAAGTCCTACCGCTTCATTATTGAGGTAAGTATTTGTTGGCGTTTAAACCATTTTGTTTACAAACAATGCGGAGGGATATCTATGTCGCGTGTGATTAGTGTAGCCAATAGAAAAGTCTGATATGTTATCTTACACATGTGTAAGATGAAAATATTCGTAATGGGTATATTACACGGAAAACAAGGGTAAGCATGGGATAAATTTGTATTTCGGATGAATATATTCAACACTGATATGGGTGCATTTTCTGCATATATTGAAAGCATTGCATTTTAACCTACATACATAGCACTGTCATAAATGGAACAACAGTTATTCCCAGAAATTCTGACGATAACAGATGCTACAAGGAACAGGATTTTGCAGTTGGCCAATGCGATTTCGAACTACCGAACTACCGCATGGAAAATGTGGACTAAGAATTTGCATCTACACAGTAATGTCTATTTGGACCCAGCTGTCATGTCACCATGATGTGTCGTCCGTTTTGCACAGTCTCAGTCAAAGATGCCTTGGACGCTTTAACAACGAGTGCTAATGATCACAGGCGTCTGACTCATTGTTTGTCTCTAAAATGTTAATTAATATCATTTCGGGTACATATAATGAGATAAACAACACAACTAAAGATATGTAATGGATTTGATAAACAAGAAAGAAACACAAGGTAAGTAACTGAAACTTACTGGAGTTCACGGTAGAGTCCAGTTGTATTCAAATGTCTTAATTGACATAGAAACATTTCATTTTTAAATAGGTGACATGAAAAGGGGAATCAATTCCCTTTAAAATGGTGTGCGATTATTTGGTATAACTATATTGTATTTAAACAAAATAATATTAATTCAGTGTCAAATTCTCTTTTTGTGAAAAATTTTTATGAATAAGCTAAAGGCGGGGCTCCGTAAGCGACATAGACAGAGCTATGTTTCATCTAAATTAGTAAAGAAATAGTGAAGTCTGTTTAAGGTATTCATTCGAAGCATAATATTGCCTTCCGACTAAGCATTTATAGCCCAATTTATCACGTGGTGAAATACATGCATTAATAAATAAATATATACAGATTTATAAATAGATAAATATTTTTTTCGAAAGATAAACATTAGATTTTTATCAGAGCTTTTCTAAATACAATGTATCGGTACGTGGGATTACTCGAAATTCTCGTGCAAGGTCCGCTTACAAACGTAAGCAGATCCTTTTAATAGCTCGGCTTGGGGGATAGTCGTATATACAGTTGTTTTTTTAATTTAATCGCTACCTTGACAATTGACCCAATGGCTTCAAATTCACTAAGAAGCATCTATTAATTATAGAATGCTGGCATGCCTTGTGTGAAGTTCCTATGTGTAAGCGGTCTGTAATTATTGCCTGAAAATATTTCTTCACCGCATCTTTTGAACATGTGATCCCAAAATAAGTAGGAGTCATCTACTTGTCATGATATACCGTCGTACTAAATATGAAGATCCTGGGTGACGGCGTTCTTTCGTTTTTTATCGGTTAACCTTTTTTACATCAATATCACCGCTACCTTGACCTTTGACCTTCTGACCTCAAAATAAAGAGGGATCAACTTCTAGTAATGACCAACAGGCAAACAGTTTCTAGGAGAAAACGTTGGTGAAATGCTATACATGGTGCACCCTTGATCTTTAAATTCAGATTTCGAAATTTCGAATAGGGGTTATCAACTGTTGTGTTCATGACCAAACTTAATACTAAATATATAAATCTCCTGTGTCCAAGCGCTCTTTAGCTATTGGGCGAAAACGAAGTGTGGCGTATTGAACTGACTGACGGTCTTCCAGGGGGAGATACATAATTATTGACGATTGTATATGAGGTTACCAATTTCAAAAAAGTAGCGTTCACAAAAAAATCTAGATTGTGTTAATACATGTTGTACCTATACGATGGAAAATAACATTGATAACTACATAAAGTTACACTTTATTTATTTGTTATCACCACCTGATATACGTTTTGATGAATATTAAGAAATGTTACGAACATAAACCAATTTTTTAACACATTTTGGAAAGGGTAAACACCGAAATGCGTTTTTTAAACCTAGAATTAGCAAATTACTAAATTGCCCTGCTTTGTTGTAAAGGAAACAATAGACGAAACTGTTTAATGCTAGGTCGGTCCACGCACTATTAGGGGTAAACCTAACAAAACGGTGGGTTCCCTCTTGTCTGGATTCTTACATAAGTCGATCAATGAATTATTTTCGATAGAGAGTGTAATTCAATGTCACATAATACTATTATGTTCGGCTCCTGTTTTCTAAAATGCGTTAAATCATTGCATGCACTACATTACTGCTCCTCTGTATGTTCGCCTGTGTATGTAAATGAATTTTCTAAGAGAAGGCAGCAATGTATATCCCACAGTTGTATGGCTTCTCTATTTTCTGTAATGTGTTGACTTCTTTTCTAAACATTACATTTCTGAGAGAAAGTAACATCACATGTATCCCACTGGAATGTCTTATTCCCAGAGTGTATTCTTATAAATTCTTGTAGACCATGTTCCTGAGAGAGAGAGCAGCATCACATGTTAAATGGCCTCTCTCTTGTGTGTATTCTTATATAAAAGTACCTGTTAAGAACTTTTCTGAGAGAAAGCAGGACCATATATCTAACACTTAAACGGCTTCTCTCGTGAATGCTTTTTTATATGTTTCTGAAAATAACCTTTCTGAAAGAAAACAGCATCACATTTCTTCACATGGCTTCTCTCAAGAGTGTTTGCTCCTATGTTTCTGCAAACAGTTGTATAACATATCTCACACTCCTATGGCTTCTCTACCGTGTGTTTTCTTATATGTGCTTGTAAATATTTCTTTCGGGAGAAATCAACATCACATATCCCACACTTGTATGGCTTCTCTCCTGTATGCATTCTTGTGTGTGCCTTTAAATCACTTTTCCGAGTAAAATCAACATCACATAGTCCACACTTATATGGCTTCTCTCCTGTGTGTATTCTTATATGTGTTTGTAAATGATGTTTCCGAGAGAAAGCAGCATCACATAGCTCACACATATAGGGCTTTTCTCCAGTGTGAATCCTTATATGGGCCTTTAAAGTACTTTGCTGAGTGAAAGCAGCATCACATATCTCACACTTGAATGGTTTCACTCCAGTATGTATCCTTATATGATTTTGTAAATTATTATTCTGAGAGAATGCGGCATTACAGATCTCACACTTGTATGGTTTTTCTCCTGTATGAACTCTTAAATGTGTTTGTAAATCTTTTTTCCGAGGGAAATCAACATCACAAAGCTCACAATTGTACGGCTTATCTCCTGTATTCTTCTCCATGTGCATCTGAAATTAACACAATTATATATATTATATATATGTATAATACATTTTATTGATAGTAGTGTTTAGTCAAGTCAAATTATCTATATCATTTTAAACATGTCGCCTCATTCGCACAATAGACATTAATACACAATATATTTTCCGAAGTTCTTAAAGTAAATATTCGGCATAATGAAAAATAAGCACAGTTGGTTGTGCATGGTTGCGTCTATATCGGCTATAAAATTAACCTGAACGTGTTCAAACGTGATGCCGTTTTTAAAAAAACCGTCCTGCATGGAAGCTATTTGGTTGTACATATTTTTTTAATAAAAGCTTTATATGGCACTAGTTTATATTAATTAAAATTGCATTATTGAAATTGTAAATCATTGATACAAAATGATAGAAGAGTTTATTTAATAACTTGAAATTGAATTGGAATAAAATTGTTAGTTCCAACTATGTTATGTTTCAATGTTGTTTTAAATTTAATCAAAACAATTTCAATATAAGATTGTATAAAAGCATTTAATTATATGACAACATTTACTTTAAATGCAGCATGTAAGACCATTCCGTATCTCTAAAGCTAAAGTCCTGCACAAATAAGTTACGCGTTTCATTTTCTTTGGGTGATAGCATAGCTCCATTTTAGCAGATAAGTCTTCAAAAAGGTAAAGAAAATTGGATCACATCTGATGTATAACAGTTATTTCTAAAGCGCAGTTTGCATCACACCATTTGAGACAGTGAGTGTGAAGGCAAAAACAAGTACATATACACTGGAGTCACGTCTGGATAATTACAATGCCTTACATCGAACAATTGTGAGCATTTACAATGATAAATAAATGTACGCTAACCTTTATTTTTGTTCTCTCCATGGTCATCTTATAACTAAGGGAAATAACTGCATGGTGTAAAATTGTTTGTTGCAGACAACAGTAAAATACACTGATAATGGGAGATAAGTAAATTATATGAACGGGGAGGTCGAAAAAAAATAGTTTTAGGGAATAGTCAATAGACGGGCCGCTGATGGATAAATGCACAGTTTAACATCTTGCGAAATAAACCAAATATATCCAAAATAGTAATACAATTTGAGGCACCCTTTCGACAATTAAATAGGACTGTAGGTAAGGAATGTTACAACCTTCGTAACAACACATTTCATGGAATCCGTATATTAACAATATGCTTAAAATAAAGTATATTGTTAATAAACGGATTTTCATGAAATGTGTTGTAAATAAATTGATGTAGATAGTAATATAAGTGTGAGCGGGTAGTCTAGTCGATCAGTGTTTGACTTCTGTTCAGAGCTATTTCGTTTTAACACAAAAGAGCACATACATAAGTGGCTTTTTCGTACTCCTCGATTTCTTTTGTTTGATTGTACTCGTTCAAACTTCTGAAAACCTCTTAGGAACTTTCAGTTTCATTTTGCAACATCGCTTCACAAGAAAGTTTAAAAATAATAAGTTTTACTGTTTTTTACATTTACGTCACAGTATCGTAACAGTGAACACTAGAAACGATCATTTGCAAGTTCGAGATTAGATGCGTTCAATTTGTTGAATCATACATAATTCGGTTATTCTTTACCATAACTTGAGTATGAATACATATTAATATACATAACTCAACACGAAAACATGTTGCTTTTTTAATAAAATCGTCATTTATTTCGAATGGTGTATGTTATTCTGGATTAATATGATGTATTCATTTATATTTATCAAAAATGTAAATTACACCAAAAATGGAAAATCGATACATTTTGATGTATTTTAACGCATACCAAAACGTAGTGTCTCCTGCAAGGCTCTGTAGGTGACTAACTTTTTTTATATGGAAACGGTCGTATTGTTTGGAAAAATAAAACATATTGCGAAACATTGTTAAATAGGTTGCGTATAAAACTTACCCAGTTGATATGAGGCTCTGGCATATTTTTAATTGCTTATTGCTTATTGTTGAAGAACCAGGGTCTCATTTTCAATAAAGAATTTTAAACGTACATGTAAACTCATAAGCCTAAAAAATATCACAGTTGGCATCAAGCTTTTTTTATCCATTTTTTTCCGCGAATGGGTTCATCGGTAGCAGTGACTTTTAATCATACGGTGTCGAGTAACCGCCCGCAGAGCAATTGATAAAAAAACCTGGATGAAGTACCATTTAATATTAGACGATAACAACTGCTAAATTTGTATCCGATCATTAATTTGCTTTATCAAGTGAGATTTTAACAAGATTGCGCGTGCACACTTGATTTTACAGAGGCATTTTCCCATTTCAATTGTTTGGTCGTCTTTTAAACAAATAAACAGGCGAAGGGCTGTGTCCGATCTTTCAACTTTATTGTTTGGAATAGAATACTCAAATAAACTCTAATAATCCATGGTCTGATGCTGCTTTCTTCCCAAATTGTTGTAGGAAAAAGTCATACGAATCAATGTGAGATATGCAATGCAGCTTTCTCAAAGAATTCATTAACACACAGAAGAGAAGAGCCGATTCAGTGTTAGACATGCGATGTATTTTTTTGTTTCGAAAAAGTGGAGGAGCTAAACATTTATAAGACGTGCGATGCTGCTTACTATCGAAACAATCATTTATCGACTGATGTAAGAATTCAGGTAGGCAAGAAGTTATATTGAACGTTGAAGTATCAGTATTTTCCTTTTCAATTGAACTGTATAATTCTTTGGTAATATACAGCTAGAAATTATCTTCGAATCAAATATTTGATGTTTTATATATCCTTGTTCCGTGGAATAAACAGAAATGTGAATAGTTTATTCTTTGAACGTTTTAATATAATTTTACTGGTATCCCACTTAGGTATTCGTGGTAAAATATATAAAACTCAGCCACATAGTTATGATTTATAACTTAATTATATAGGTATACATTTAACAAAATTCTGCGTGCATCGCTCTAACGTCAAATTGATTTGTTTGTTGTTTATCTAACAATTAAGCAGAGCAATTATAGCAATTTGGTCATTCCATGTGGTAAAGAACAAGTCGATGTTTACCATATTATAAGAACTATATACATACATCTAAAACAATAAGCGGTTAATAACTTATGGTGGTTATTGTGTAAAATATTGATAATGTTTAGAATTTACATCTCTTTTATTTATTTTATATAAATATATGTCATATTTCTTCATACATTTTATTTTTTACAAAGTACATTGTTTGTCATATGATGTTTCTCTTTTCGTGACAAATATAATTTAAACATATAGCCTAAAAGCTTGTTTGTCCATCCTCACTGTCAATTTAAACAATATTTAATTCAAATTTGTAATATGTTTTAAATACTGATTATAAATAGTGATCATATTATATCTGTCATGTCTCACATTCAACATATTGTGTTGTCGTTGTAAATGTAAGTATAATTGAATTGATATTTTGATCATGTAATGAGGAATACTTTCGTGTTTAAATTACTTTCATAATTGTGTTGAATCTTGAATGTAATTGTCATCAAATATAATCGGGTTTGATGACCAGCCATGTCGCCTCTTTATTTTCAGAGTCATGTCCCTTGAATTGGTAAAAAAGTGTTTAAAGTCTACGATCTCTTCCTTTGAACCACTTATAGCCAAACTTCGTGTCCTTTAATTAGAACGGGCTTTTTGCAACATTTGCAAAAAAGCAACCCATTTCCCAAAGACAAATGAAATTCAAGGTAAATTGTTTGTAATTAAAAGTATATCATTTTATAATGAAGCTGAAAATCCTAATATACCATTATCCAAATATTCAAATCCCCCGCAACCGAGTGGGGAGGGGATAATAGGAATGCACTTCGTTCGTCCGTCAGTTTGTCTGTCTCGCTGTCTTTTCTTTCCGTTTCATTTTGTGACCGGGGTATAGCTTACTTATGTATTGATAGATTACAATATTGCTTGGCACAAATGTTGTCCTCATTGAGACGATATGCAGTGACCTTGACCTGGGTCCATACTTCAAAGGTCAAGGTCACACGAGATATTTAAATGTCAGAGTACATATGCTCATGTCCGCGCTATAAAACATTCATGCATTGATGGATTACAATATTGCTTGGCACAAATGTTGTCCTCATTGAGACGATATGCAGTGGCCTTGACCTGGGTCCATACTTCAAAGGTCAAGGTCACACGAGATATTTAAATGTCAGAGTACATATGCTCATGTCCGCGCTATAAAACATTCATGCATTGATTGTTTACCATATTGCTTAGTACAAATGTTATCCTCGTTGAGACAATGTTCACTTAACTTTCTTGACACGGAACAATACCTCGAGTGTTAAGGTCACACGAGACATTTAAACGTCACAGTACACATGCTCGTCTCCGCACTTTTATTTACCTTAACTTTATTTGCATTTATAGGTTACCATATAACTTGGTACAAATGTTTTCTTCAATGAAACGATGTTCTATGGCTTTGACCTGGGTCCATACCTCAAATGTCATGGTCACCCGAGACATTTAAAGGTCAGAGTACACATGATTGTGTAGCGATGACACGCACCACAGCGATTGTTATCGCGGAATAAATCGCCGCGATTTTCCACGATGAAGCAATCTCTCCCGCGGTAGCAACGCGATTTTTCGAAATACCGCGATGCTGAAAGTGTATGCAATGATGGATTACAATATTGTTTGATGCAATTGTTGTCCTAATTAAGACGTTGTACAGTGACCTTGACCGGGGTCCATACCTCAAAGGACAAGGCCACACGAGACATTTAAAGCTCAGAATACACATGTTCTTGTAATTATGCATTGATGGATTGCCATATAACGATGTACAAATGTTGTCCTTATTGAGACGATGTGCAGTGACCTTTACCCGTGTCCATACTTCAAAGGTCAAGGTCACACAAGACATTTAAAAGTCAGAGTACACAATTAAAGGTGTTTGTTAATTGAAAGTGTTAAACAAGTTGCACAGACTCATACTTAACGCACTCTTCCGAGCATTAGCAACAAGTTCAATATTTAAATAAACAATAGAAATAAAATAATATGCGATAGTATAATTTTAAGATGTGTTTGCTCTTCAAAAGCAGTAAAACAATGTTATGACGTTTCATGAAGATCTACTGTTTTAAATTTAACTTCCATTATGGAAAAACAAATCAATGATCAATACAATTTAAATGGAATACCTTAGTGTCCTAGCCTAGAATTGCTCGGTGGACTGAGGTTATACTATATTAAACTATGATGGTCTATGTGTTCTACTTGTCAAATACAATATGCACCAGCGATGATTTATTTTCTCACATTTACTTTCAGTTTCAATTTTGTGTGAGAACTTTACAGGAAGTAAACCAAAACAAATGAAACAACACTTTTCAACCGTTAAGGAACTACAAATATTGAATTTGCTCACAGTAACAATACGCTCATTGATGTACTTAACCTTATGTTAGCAGGTTTATGGAGCCGGAGAGTACTGTGAACCCTTACCTCCCTTAACGTCAATGGTTTAAAATTGCATTTTTAGTTCAATATCGGAGAACAACTTTTAACAAAAGACACCAGACTGCACCTGGTTATACATAGAAAGAAAAAAAATTCTTGGAGGACAAACCACCTCATTCAATTAAGTTTTTTGAGAAAAAGGCGTACGCCAAAAACTTGCGCCACCGAAGTCAGGTCCTCTCTAACGCCATATGCTTGAATTGCGCCTGTCTAAAAGACGGATTTAAAATCAATACTTTAACAGGTGTTTACTTCATTGAGTTGTTCACATGTTACGAGGGAGTTTCCTTTTGAATTAGTGATGCATTCATATCTGAAATAATATTGAAACAAACAACCTGAATTCAGTGAACGTCTCTGATTTTGATATATGGTTTCTCATCATGCACAGTTTGTCTTTTTTATGAGAGTATGCTCTAAATGATACCAATTTAAAATGTGTGAAACGGCTTAATATTTCTAGGTACCTGTCAGTGTACTGTTTCCAAGAAGCTACAAAATACTTTGTGAGGTTTATTGGTTAGTTATCGATCAATTATCGCTTGGAACGGCATCAAATCAAAATAATCCAATCCCACTTCAAGTTGCATGGAATGAAGGATTGATGGAAACAATTTAAATCATTTTTTGTATTAATTGAACATATCCTGGTCTTTTATAGAGAACAATGGCACTTATTCTTTACGAATCACACCGCGTTATGACACTTCCGGGAAATTGCCAGATTGACCTACGGAATTTAAAATCGCATAAACTCCCCCGTAGTGCCTGATCCTTAAATAAACATGTCAATAATTAAACAATTATGGATTTATTTGAAATATCAATAAGAATTTGGGAGTAAACAACAATTGATGATGGGACAGAGCAAAGTTTGTTCATTTTGTACATATATGTGTGTACGTGGTATATACAGATTTATGCTTATCATTCAAAACATTAACTCAATGTATGGTAGCATAACCTTTTGATCGTTACCATTGTAACCAGTTCAAACAAGAGGCAGCATGTGTCATAGGATAAGCCAGTTGACCGACACCCTTCCGTCCATGATTCAAAACCAAATACTTTAGCACAACCATGTAGATTTTGCAATTACTTTCTATTTCTTATATTGGTGAGGGCCAAATAAATCTAGAAATCTAGAAAGTACTACAAATGTCAATTAAGTCACGCTTTATAAAAATGAAAGTTTACAAAACATATCATTTACACACATTTATTCAATCTCTCATCGCAATACATGTCATATAGACACACATTATTCTATCTCTCATAGCAATGCATATTGTAAAGATACAGTTATTCAATCTCTCTTAGCAAAACATAGCATATATACACATTAATTCAATCTCTCATAGCAAAACAGATCATATACACACATTAATTCAATCTCTCTAAGCAATACATAAAATTGTGTGTAGCCCAGTTATTTATAACACAACATTGCATTTTACATAATGCATAAATATTGGCAGAAATTTAAATTTAACCATAGTTATTCGTCAACAAAACCAAAGGATTTTCAATTTTACCAGTATAATTAAGCTACAATACTTCCTGACGATGATTTTCACCTCATTGACATGTTATTACACACAGTATGTACATTATGCTATTACAAACAATCCATACATAGGGTTATTACATGACATCCATACATAGAGATATTACACACCATCCATACATAGAGTTATTACACTCCACCCATACATACAGATATTTCACACCATCCATACATTCAGATATTACACATCACACATACATACAGAAATTACACATCACACATACATTCAGATATTACACATCACACATACATACAGATATTACACACCATCCATACATAGAGTTCTTACACTCCACCCATACATACGGGTATTTCACACCATCCATACAAACAGATATTACACACCATCCATACAAACAGATATTACACACCATCCATACAAACATATATTACACTCTACCCATACAAACAGATATTACACACCATCCATACAAACAGATATTACACTCTACCCATACAAACAGATATTACACACCATCCATACAAACAGATATTACACACCATCCATACAAACCGATATTACACACCATCCATACAAACAGATATTACACTCTTCCCATACAAACAGATATTACACACCATCCATACAAACAGATATTACACTCTTCCCATACAAACAGATATTACACACCATCCATACATAGAGTTATTACACACCATCCATACATAGAGTTATTACACACCTTTCATACATAGAGTTATAAAACACCATCCATACATAGAGTAATTACACACCAACCATACATAGAGTCATTACACACCAACCATACATAGAGTCATTACACACCAACCATACATAGAGTCATTACACACCAACCATACATAGAACTATAACACACCTTTCATACATAGAGTTATAACACACCTTTCATAGATATAGTTATAGCATACCTTTCATACATTGAGTAAATATTAAGTGTAATGGTTCGATGCAATAACACAAAATACTTGCAGCAATCATACTTTACAATATCGCTATAAACGGTATGTGGAAGCACTGTCATTATGCAATTCAATACAATGTGTAACAAAGCCAAATCTCGTTGTAAGAATAAGCCGTGATTAGTTAGAGCACATGATTTAATGTTTACGTATAAGCATGTACAACGTTAATTCAATACACACACCATTAACATACGTCAATGAACCGTCTATTAAGTCCAATAGTTCAACAATAAAAGTATTAACATGGGAAAAGTAAATATATTGCAGACACCATTAACTTACGCTCATGTACCCTTTACTATTTTCAAATATTAAACAATATAGTTAGTAACATGGGGATAGTAAATAAATTGCATACACAATTAACTTACGTCCATGAACCTTCTATTCAGGTAAGTAAAAGAACATTACTAATATTGACAGGAGAAAGTAGATAACTTGCAGACACCATTAACTTACGTTTATGTACAGCCTATTAAGTTTAGAAATTGAGCAATGTAATCAAAAACATGTGAAAAGTAAACAAAATACAGACACCATCAACTAACGTTCATGTACCATCTACTTAGTTCAGTAATCGATCAATATAATCATTAAAATGGAAAAGTTAATACTTGCAGACACCATAAACAGACGTTCATGTACCGTATACTAGGTTGAATAATTGAACAATGTGTTTATTAACATGGGAAAGTAAATAAAGTGCAGGCACCATTAAGTTATTTCATGTAAAATCTACTTTTTATTGTGTTCATGTTTGTTTACTCATCCAAAAACATATTCACAAGTTGAAAAAAGAAAAGAACCAAATATCGTATAAAACGTATACAGAAATTATTTTGCTTTTGAATTTGTATGTTTTTCTTTATTTAAAAATCATGTATTCATCCAAAACAACACATTTACAAGTTATACAAAACAAAAAGAAAAATATCATATAATGATCAGTACGTTCGTGTACCGTCTACTAAGTTGAATAAATGAACAATGTACTTATTACCATGGAAATACTATAACTGATATGAAATTCAAAGGTTAACAATTTTGTACATTGATACATTAAACAAGTAAATGGCAAAGATACGTGTACAGAAAACATTGATTTTTATTTGATTTTTTAATGTTTTTATTTCATTAAAAAATAATTTTATCATCAAAAAAACATAATTTCATGTTACACAAAACAAAAAACAAAATATCATACAATGACCATTAATTTCATGTACCGTTTACTAATTTGAAAAAAAAAGAACTATGTACTATTACCATGGGAATACTACAACTAATATCAATTATAAAAGGTAAACAAACATTTTTTACAATGATATAATGCAAATAAATTGCAAGGAAACGTATGGTGGCATATTACTGTCGTAAGATAACCTGATTGTTTCGTGTTAACCACTTAATTTTCGCCATAATTATCAAGCTATCTAGTTAATATTCGCATTTGTTTTCGGTAAGATAAATATCATAAGACTAAAACAGGCTTGAAAGTGCCCATTACTGCCTTCTGTAGCTACCATTTTATGCTATACAACACTTACATGTTATCTATATATAGTTTGCGAATTCCAACTAACTATTAACATAATAACTGGTTAACTAGATAAGATTCATTTGATCAGTTATCTATAAATGCATTATTGGCTTCTAGCACTAACTGGTTTTCTATTT
This sequence comes from Mya arenaria, assembly GCF_026914265.1. NCBI lineage: Eukaryota > Metazoa > Mollusca > Bivalvia > Myida > Myidae > Mya > Mya arenaria. The sequence goes on from NC_069137.1 coordinate 16,709,392, forward strand.
ATGATATGCGAATTCCTCTTAGTAAGTAAAATAATAACTGGTTTAGTAGATAAGATTCGTGATCAATTTTTTCTCCCACCTCAAATAAGTAGATCAAATAATTTAACCATGCTAGAAATTCTTATCTTGCCCACGGGCGAAGATGAAATGCCCGTATGGAACTCCTTTTTAATTGTCGCCACATTGTAATTACCTCCCTTGTTGAAGACAGTCGTCTGTAGCATCATAGAAACCTTGTCTTGTAGCAATATTTAGAATGCTTATTAACTTTTTCTCGCTTCAAATGGCACCATAAAAAAGTTTTCACGCATATATCAAGAAATAATGCTCCACTTTCAACCAAACTATTTAAAGACCGATTTGACTAGTAACATAACCTGAATCACTGCGAGAATATCCATGACAACCACGAATTATCAAATATCCATACGCATTTATTTTCACTACGCACAAAAAAATTCCAGCGAAAAAAACATTTTTACACCATTTTGTTTAACTGAGGTGGGAGAAAACGCATCTACCATACCCGCTCGTGTAAGATAGGTTCATCCCAACCCTCGCGCAGGGTGTTTTGCGGAAACTCGGTAAACCTCGTTTCCGCAAAACACCCTGCGCGAGTGTCGGGATGAACCTATCTTACTCTCTCAGCCACTGAAGATACTTATAATCTCTATCTGAAAGCTTTGTGTTATTATAAATTTCCCACGCCATCCTTAGGCTGTTATTAAAACACAATACTGTCGAAACTATTTTATTTCTTTTCCGAAGGCATTTGTTTTCAGTTCTATGCAGATGGAAGTTTAACCAACACACAATACACTTGTTAAAATCAAATCAATAACTAAGATTACTATTTTGACATAATCACTTCAAAACATAGCATTGTGAATAAATAATACACATATATCTTAAAGTCAAACAAACATGAATAAAACATTGCAATATCAAACTGTGGCAAATGGTGTTTTTGTAACCTTAGAGGAAAGTGTTTTGTTTAAAAAATACTCAATCTCAAATGTCTGGTTTCACCAAATGTTTGAACTCCTGATAAAGAGGTCCTGATCCGACGTTCTTTCTAAACGTGCAAGTGTGTGCATGACTTCTAGATTCATGCCGAATCGTTTCCAGCTGAGTATCCGACTCTGTTTCAAATTGATTGCTGTTTTAAATTAAAAAGAATAACTTTTCTTCATCATACAAAACATTTTTATTTCTTATTAACATGATTGCAAAACTTGACAGATTTCATTGAATAGCAAATATTGAAGATCAACTGCTTTATTGTGTTTAGCTGTTTGTAATAATTAATTCGTCAAAACGCTCAAACTGCTAATATAATTTTATATATCACATTATTAAATACAAAGTTAGTATAATCATGACAACTTGTCACTTAAATCATATTTATGGTTACAAGTCAAATATATTCGTGATAAAGACACTCTAAAGGGTCATATAATAACATTAGATATAATGTTTACATTATAACAGAAAAAGAATTTTAAAATATGCTCATTTGAATAGAACAGATAAAGAACTAAATCTGAACATTGCGTTTGTCTTAACTAGAGTTTACAGACATTGAGCAAACTTAACAAAATCATTGTTTTCTCATGTACAGGATTTCAATTACATTATTTAAATATTTTTTAAATGTTCTTCTGGGATAAAAATGATACTAGCGACACCATTTTCCGTTTCTAAAAATAGGTTGCTATTAACTACATACTCCACTTACACTTTCGCGTTAGCTTCAAAACAGATGTTCCATGTTTGGTCCACACTACATCTTTCGACCATTGGTTTTAAAAGCTGATTTGATGTCTTTGGATCCACCTTGCTAAATTCCACGATCCGGAGGGCAGGCTGTTCCTCCAACTTGTCCTTCAACGGCTTTACATCGTGAAGAAATCGTACCTCACAAGCGTTTAACGTACACCTAACCGGACGTCCAGATTCTAACGCTTGGCAAGCGAGACGCTCAACCACGGCCTGTTGCATTGATACGTTTCTGAGGGTAAGTTTTACACGTTGAGCATCTGAGTGGGATGCAACCATCTGGGGTAAGTGACGGTTGTCCGTTTCTGGCACTGTATCTGGCTGTATATCACACAGACTAAACTCGCCAAAATATCCAAAGTGCATCAAAAAGCGAACAAAAAACCAAAATATTTTTTCAGATATTTTCATATGTTCGAAATTCATATACTTGGTACAGTTTTGAAATAAGTTGTTTAGTTTTTGTGTACTTTGAAACGATTTCATTTTGAGGTATCGTGAATGCTGGTCTATTGTCAGCAATTTCATGACAGGGTCTGGATCTACCACCGGAAATGGTGTGTTTGCAACAGTATGGTTTGGCGTCAGTTCCAATAAGGCCAGATTACATCTAAAGAATCGACTGCATTTGTTCGCGCACTTTAAAAGACGCAAAAACGCCTCAGCTGTCATGGTCACATGGTAAAGTGTGATGCTTGTTGTACATTTAGATGGTGCTACCTGCTGATCGAATACGTTTTGAAGCTGCTCTTCATCCTTGGCTGACTCTATGAAACAATACCACAACTCATAATTCAAATTTCCATTTCTTATGCAGGTCTGCAAAAGTCGTGTGAACAGTGCCTCTGGCATGCGAATACGTTCTAAGCTCACGTATTGTAGGTGAGAGAAAAGTCCTCCCCTTTCATTCTGTAAGACAATGTTTTATTATTATCACAAGTTTTATCATTATCATTTTAATCATTATTGTCATTATCATTATTGTTATTATCATTATCATTATTATTATTATAATTATTATTATTATTATTATAAAATAATAATATTGTTATTATTATAACAATTATTATTATTATTATTATTATTATTATTATTATTATTATTATTATTATTATTATTGTTATTAATGTTATTATATTGATTGCTTCTATTATTCTTAGTACTTTTGTTATGATTATGATTATTATTATTATTATTATTATCATCATTTTTATTATTATAATTACTATTATTATCATTATTTTATTATTTTTATTATTGTTATTAAATTGATTGCTACTATTATATTTAATACTTTTGTTATAATGATGATGATGATGAAGATGATTATCATTATATTTTTTTTTTTTTTTTTTTTTTTTTTTTTTTTTTTTTTATTATTATTCTTACTCTCATTAGTAGTAGTAGCAGTAATTTTAAGACCGTACTCTATTCCAACATAGTCTTGCTTGAATAATTCCAAACTAACCAAAATGAATAGGAATATTTAGGTTTGAATCAATAATTTTGATCGGTATTAAGGTAGAATGCATTGCTCAAATGTCAGCTCATCTTCATTTTGACTCTAGTGTGTGGAGTTCATAAACCCACATTGCTTATCAATATATCAATAATTTACGATTGTGCACGTCAACAAAAGAGATAAATGACCGAATGCGAATAATCGTATATTTGTGCTATTAAACTACACCAAAATAAAGCCAATATGTTGTGTAAATCCTAACGGAACTAAAAATAGTTCTAGCTATAAGTGATAATACACTAACACATGTCATTTGCTGGAAACATGGACTTGGATTAAGCACGGTATAATGCTGACATTATTTTGTTATTCACTATATTCTAATATTTAAGCAATTAATTGTATGCATAAACAATAATAATTCATATAATGTGTTGGGCAAATAATTTTTAATGCTCTTGTATTTTGTTTATGATGTCCTTAATTATTTTATTCAGTGCTACTTATTTAAGTTTCGTTTACTTACTTTTACGTTCAAGTTATTCCAAAGAATAAGCCCCAATGGTCCCCTGCAATTTGCTAAATCTAGAACGCTACTGTCTTCTAATACGGATGGAAAATTGTAATCGTGCCTGCTATTCAATGATAATATGCATGATTGGTTTTTCTTTAATAAGCGTTCTAATGTGGTTGCTTTTTTATCATTTAGTCCGTAGAACCCATCACGATTTTGTCCTAAGTACTCCCGATCGAGATTGATGTGTTGCAAACACAAATTCACCCCGGAGTTATCGCTTCTGTCTAGTTCTATTTGACCTTTCAAGATCATGTCCTGGAACTTGCTCGAATCCTCAGCATAAGATTTGCCTGTATTGCAGAAATCAGTGAACAGTTCGTTCATCACTTTCGAAAGTTCTTCGGCAGCTTTTGCATTCAAACCACAAAGGAAAACAAAAAACTCATTCAGAAAGAACAAGCTCATTTCGCTTTCTTTCCTTTGGATCTTGTATGTGTTTTTTATATGCATACACTTTTCAATGTGTTCAGATACAAACAGCGCCGCTAGGTACTCTTGAAATGTTTTGTGCAAGAAGTGGTATTGTGGAGTATCACCTGGAACATTGGTGCAGGATAAGATGCCAGATTGAAGCGATGCAGACTTTTGACTTTCGAACTTTGTATTCTGCTCCTCATCTATTTCAAACACAATTGTACTATTTTCATCGTCAGCAAATAACTTTTCAAAGGCTATTTTGCTCAGAACGTTTATCATGTTTATGTATATGGATCCACTCTTGCCACAGGATTCCAACCATCGTTCCTTCAGCAACGTTCTGTAAAGATCAGAAAGTTTCATATCTTCCGAAAGCTTTGCCTTGTACCAAAGCCAAACGATGTGAGCTAACAAAATTGGACATTCACTGAAATGCCACAGTTGTTTATATTGTATGTCCTTGATACATATTTCGTGATCAAGTGGTATTTCTGTACCGTGAAAATCATTCAATCTAGATACAATTTTCTCAACGAGTTTTCTAGGGTACGTAACTCCTTTCAATATCACGTGATTGTCAATCTGAGAGCACCCTATTTTTAGCTCAGCCAGTTTGTACGGCCTTGTTGTGATGAGTATGGTACAGTTTTCCCAACTTGTTTCTACATGGGGAATTTTTTCATCCCAATTGCATCCTTCAGGGTGCTGCCATTCGTCAAGACCATCAAGTAGTAGCAGACAGGTGCTGGATTTCAAAACTACTCCTAGCAATTCTTCTGTGCTTGTTCTGTCTAATCCGATCCTGTCTATGATGTGTTTTAATATCATTTTCTTTATTTTGCATTCTTTCTTTGCCCTGAGGAGAGTTATGTAAAACACAAATTCAAACTGACTTGATATTTCGCATCCTTCATTTTCTGTCCGTCCTTCATGTTTTGTTTCACACCATTCATAAACGATCTTCTTACATAACGCAGACTTTCCTGAGCCAGGCTCGCCTTCAACAATTATTGTTTTAGCCAGTGTGCCCTGTTTTTTTCGAAAAATGTTATTTAATATTATATCGTCCTCTTTGTCTTTGCCGTCTTCCTTTAAAATAAGTTTGGGCTCTTCATATATCTTTTCAAGTGCCTCATCGATGTCAAGCCGAATACTCACTGTGCTTGCAGTTTTTTTGTATAGTTTAAACAGCTCCTTTCTCAAATCTGAAAATCAAATAATTAACGATAAGGTAGTTATACTATCTAAATACTTACTATATTATACATATCAAGAGAGGAATAACTGCCGTATATAAAAGCTTTTTATAAACCGCAATTGTCGTGAAAGCTGACATTTGTGAGAAATATGTTATTATGTTTACATAAATCTTGTGTTAAATCATTTGCACCATTTGCGTTATATTTTTTTCACTAGTTATTTTAAGCACAAATAGGCGCGCAAAATGAAAATCTACTATTTTTCTTGCGCCAAAGATGGAATTACAAATAAACCTTTAACCTGTTATATAAACTTCTAGCGCACAAACTTATATATAAACGATGTATTCGTTCCTAAAAACGTTAAGTACAAATCATTTAGATTAAAACGCTTTAAGAATGGTACAAAAAAGAAATTCGTCCAATTCTACGCCCGGACTGGATAAAATAAGAAGCAACATCTGTGTATACAGCATATGGATTACCTTCTTTGGTAAGCACTCCATGGCGAACCTTTTCTGTCTTCTCTTCGAGTTCCTGTTTGAGGGTTTCACCTCGTGCTGTTATATCAGACTGGATGTTGTCCCCGAGACGTTGAATTTTTTGTGTCGCTATTTTAGTTTTTTCCTCAATCCTTCGTTTTCCTGCCTTAGTCTTTCCCTCAATCTTTTGTTGTCCTGTCTCAGTCTTTTCCACGATTCTTCGTTCTCCTATCTCAGTTTTTTCCTCGATTCGTTTTATCCCATTGTCAATGGCTTTGGTTATAGCCTCATGAGAAACTTCTACTAATTGTTTGAAATCAAAAAGGACGGTTTCACCTCTTGCCGTTATTTCAGAGACAATGCGGTCACAAAGATCTTGAAATTCAGATCTCTTATTGTCTGCTTCTTTTTTCGATGATTCCTTTTCCTGACTGAACAAGCTATGGATATCTTGAAGATTTTTAATAGCAATATCTTCGATTATATATTTCCAATGGTCTTTGAGCAGTTCGGGGATTGTACTCTTTAACTAAAGAAAAAAAGAGCATTCTAAAAGTGAAAATTACTGTATGAAAGCGCAACCAAACATAAGCAATCATTAAATCAACTGTACATACGTATATATGTTAAACACATCTTAGTACTTCGGTGTTTAAGTTGATGGTCACTTCGATGAGGCTTATATTTTTAATTTAAATTCTTCATAAATGTTGGAACAAGCTTGCGGTTATGCGCATTTGAGCTGGTTTTAACCCCTAGTGAACTCGTGTTACAATAAACTCGTGTTTCACTGACCGTCCCAATGCGGTAATCCCATCATTTTTTGATAAAGCTTTTTTAACTCTTGTGTGGTATGTTTGTGGTGTTTGAACGTTTGTCGTTTGGACCCTTATTTTGTGGTTTATACAGGATGTATGCTTGAATACTTGACACTTGGCGTTTTCCTGTGGTTTATACAGGATGTATGCTTGAATACTTGACAACTTGGCGTTTTCCTCTGGTTTATACAGGATGTGTGCTTGAATACTTGACAACTTGGCGTTTTCCTGTGGTTTCATACGATGGATTTAGAAAAAGAATGGCCATTGATACATGCTTTTTACATGTTCCTTACAGAGACTCACGCACATTTTTTTATGTTGACAACGATTTTTAATAACTTTTTATGAACAAACACAAATCAAAAACTGTCGGATAGCTCTTTGAACAGAATAAAGTATGTCCAAGCCAAAAATAATCCACTTTTTAATGGCTTTACTCTTGGTTTTGAACAAAAAAAAAGCATTTTCTGTCAATTTCTTTAGATGCTTATTAACAATTTAGCTCTAATTAAAACGTTTGATGATGTTATATCATTGAAAAAAGTATTCTCTACACTCAGTTATAATTGTTTCTATGTCTAAAATTAAAACACGTTTAGGAGTCCCTCTAATAATACTAATAATGTCAATGTTCTGGTTTATTTTTTTAAATGTTATGCTCTTTTGCAATAAACTCACATATACTCAGACTATTTTATCCAATCTACACGCGATTGTGTGTCTTTGTTTGTCCTTTTAACCTCATCTTTATTATGTTAATTTTGTAAATTAATTCTGGTTTCTGTAGTTTTATTAATCATTAATCCTAAACATGTCAATCTCTGTGGTCTCCGTTTTGTAGTTCAATTTAAAAAGTCTATATAAATCTTCGTAAAAAGTGATATATATGTTTTTGTTTCTGTCATTTTCATTTCCCTTCTAAAGCATTAGCTTTCCTAAATGCTAGAATCTTACCGTATCGAGTTGTTTCAATGCTTCTTGGACATTTTTCTCTCCACAGAATATTTGGTCGTTTAGCAGCGTAGCAAAGTTGTCTATACAGTCAGTGGTGGCTTGGTCTGTCAGGGCGCTGGAACACATGTCCGGCAAGTGGCGAATCTTGTTGGTAGATATCCGAGCCTGAAATCAAGACTGAAAATATAATTGTGAATTTAAGGGTTCGTTTTTATGAAAATGGTTCGTCAGAATGCTGATTCTGATGAGAATTTCATGAAAGCCTTTGCTGATTTTAACAAATCTAACCCCCAAATCACTGGAAGAAGAGTTGTGCAAGATAATTATAATAATGTGTAAATAATGTGTTAAATCGAAAGAAGACAGAATAGTATGTTGAAGAAATAATAAATCACCTGTTATAGTGAAAATGTTTTTTTTATTTGTGTCGGAACGGTCGCTATAATCGAATTACTATTTTGCTTGTCTTTTAAACTATTAAGATACGAATATTATTATTCAATGTACAATATTCAGTGGAACTATTGCATACGACCTTATTAGGAGCAACCTTAAAGTAGAAATAATTATCGCTTAACTAGATGCACCGGATGCACTTTGTATTGACTATATCAATAGTAAGGAGCAACCGTGTTGTAGAAAACTGTGCACGAGGAAAGTTCTCGTTCCATACACTTAAAGTGACATTATTTATTGCGACATTGCGAACAAAACTTGGCTAGTAGAACTAAACATAACCAATTAAAAATGACTTACATGTCTTATTTTTTGTGACAAAACATTTACTTAAAGTAAGAATTATAAGCGGTATTTAAATGAAGTACAATAAGTATTAAAGGTTGAAAAGGCGATGAAAATAATTGTTCTAGTCGGTTCAGTCGTCAAAGTAACTTAAACTATCATCTGAAAAAAACGTCATGGATACGGATAAATTTCAAAGCAAGTATGCATGTATGCTGACACCGAAACAAGCGATATCACAACGCCTTAAAGTTGTGCCAGTGATGATGATAGTGTCCTGGATATGATTGTAAAGCTCAATCAGTTTGTCAACGAATATGAATTCGACGAAATTTCAAGTGATGGATTTTTAGATGACATACTAGATCCCGACATTGAAGTAGAAGCAGCGACGATTTCTACATCAGGGTATAGGAATAACACTGCAGATAAGAGTAATATGTCGGAGAGAGATAAACGTGAAATGTTTCTAAATGTGAAAGCAGAGACGTGTCGGGAAATAAACGAAGTGATGTGTCAGGAAGTGAAAGCAGTGATTTATTGGGAAGTGAAAGTAGTGATGTATCGGGCAGTGAAAGCAGTGATGTGTCAAAAAGTGAAAGTGAAATGTCAAGTAGTGAGAATGAAAATTCAGTAGTTAACGAGATAATACTCATTGTAGTGCAAATGAGTTCGATAGTGGTGTAGATGATTTGTCATGTGTAATGCAAAATGATAAAAGTATAAGTACAAAAAGAAGTCCAGCTAGTGAAAATTAGTCAAGACAATGCGAATACGATTTCGGATGATGAGGACAACGATTGCACGGAAGTGGTCGAGTCTGAAATGGAAACGAAATGTGAAGTAAGCACTTATGTCGTCACAACTTTGATGTTTGTCGGGGATCGTTTGGTGGGGAAAATACATTCAGTAGATCATGCATATTATGAGTTGGACAAGTGATTATTTCAGCAGATCATGAATAGTATGAGTTCGACAAGTAATTTCTTGTTCCATACAATGTAGCGAATTTTTACTCCTTTCTAATTTTAACCATTTGAACATTGTAACTTAAGTTAATTAGACTGAAACTTATTTTGTTATACGCGACATTGAACTTCCATTCCATTTCTTGTCTCTAATAAATAAATAATCAAATCAAACACTAACACTTTTCTTTAGTTTAATTTTATTTCTAATTTCTTATCTACCAAAGAAGTAATAAAACACTTTTACATTTATTTAAACCTTACATAACCTAATGAGTCAGAAAACTGACCATGGTGCTCGGTATAGCTCTTAACAAATATCTTAAATTCCCGCCTAAATCCCATGTAAAAATCATGGAAATAGTTTTATTCATGCTGAGAAGCAATGCAATATAACAAAAAATAGGGAGTAATGCAACATTGTACATGTATAACAAAACTATATAACAAAAACAAACAGGGGGCAATGTCATTTAAGAATCAATCAAATGGAACACATATTAGAACAAATAAACTTACAATGTATATTGAAACATTACTACATACAAAGTCAAAGCCAAACATACATTAAAAGAAAGACACATACTAGCGTACAAAACAACACAGACATACCACACATGCATCGGAATAACGTATCAGTAAATGTATGGGTTACCGCCTTGAAACGGTCATAGACCTCGATTCATGTGTCTTTAACTAGGAGCGTGGTTAATTTTGTTATTAAAGACTTGTCCAAGTAGATTATTTTATCTTATTATACGTAACATGTTATAGGTAGCATCATAAGAAGCAAAATGTTATAAACGTCTCAATTATTCCAATAGAACCTACGGGTACAAGCCAAGCAGCCAAAAATATCGTATATTAACGCATAACCAGACAGACACTCAACAAAAATTAAGCCCATACCTGATCTGATGATGATTCCACGGTGGTTGGGAAACGTCCGCAGTTAAATATGAAGGCTAAAATTCCGTTCAAGTCGATTTGATCAAAATTGGTTTTGTCGTCATATCCCGAGGGCTGCATAAATAACTTGGCGATTGAAAAAGCGTCATTATGCCAAGTGTCCGTCGTGGCGTTCTTCCAAGACGGTTTCTGCTTATGTCGGTGTTTGATTCCATTACGAAAGTCGTCATGAAAACGACAAGAAAGTTTCGACGTGTCAGTGATTTTCCCGTGGTTTTGTGGACAAACGGTCGCTGCCAGAGTTGCCACCGTAAGAATAGCTGTATGCAATTTTACTGCCTCGGACTTGACAGCAGGCAATATAGCTTTCCTGGTGATGAACACGGCCAGCCACTGTCGCAGCCAGTTATGTGCCTCGGGACTGTCGAACACGCCCATATTCAAGCCCGTCTTCCTTCACGTTATTCCCATCTTAGTCTAAAATAAATAACAAAGACAATGGTGAATTCTAAAATACATATTGCTTATAACAAAATATAAATGATTAAATCGTTCAATACTCGCGAAAGAATCGATTCGTTAAATAAATTTTGAGCTATGATTATGCAGAAGTGTTTTGATTACAAATATAAAAAACGAGCTTATGTTTCATCTAAATCTATACTTATAAAATCAACAATATATGTGGTTATGTTTATAAGCCATATGGGAAATAGTGATGGTTAATGAATACAATCAGAATTAGTGGTTCTTAATATATATAACAGGCCGACGTTTACGTTAAGAAAAGTTTAGTCGACTTGTAGGAGTAGGTTAGAAAATTGTCTAATTGATGTTAAGGATGTGTCTTTTTCTGGATAAAACAACCAACACACAGTTTATAGTCAATGATATATGTTTGCACGCATTCATTCACAGCCGTCAGGATAACAAGTCAACATACTGAAATGAACAATGAATATTAATAATAATTACGGGCTCTAAATCGAGCTCAGCTCGGCAGTGCCCTATTAAGACTATATATATGTGCGTTTATACAGATAGGAATACTTTTTTTCAAGAGTGCCAGCACTATTGGCCTCAAAAAAGACGTAAATTTGATGGAACCAGAATTTTTCATTTCACAAATCATATTGAACGCGTGAATGCCGGACACTACAATTTCATCAGAGTGTGACCAAACTCCGTTCGATAGTTTCGACATCGCCAAATCGGCCATTTCTGTAAAACTTATTTATTTGGGTCCAAGTATGAAGTTCCTGGGTCCAAGCTTTCATTAGCTATTGAGCCGAAAGAAGTGTGACGTACGGACTGGTGACCAACAATTTGTTTTTTACCTGAAGGCACTTTGACCTTCACCTACTGACCTCAAAATCAATAGGGGTTATCTAATAATCAAGACCAACTAGCATACCAGGTATGAAGTTACTGGGTGCAAGCATTCTTTAGTTATTGAGCGGAAACCGTTTTTACCTCACAGTATTGCGACCTTGATCTTTGACCTTCTATCCCAAAATCAATAGGGGCCATCAACTAGTCATGATTAACTGGCATACCAAGTATGAAGTTCTTGTGTGTAAGCGTTCTTAAGTTATTGAGCGGAAACCGTTTCTTCACCTCATGGTCAAAGTGACCTTATTCTGATCGCAAAATCAATAGGAGTTATCTTCTAGTCATGACCAACTAGCATACCAAGTATGAAGTTCCTGGACCGAAGAATCATTAGTTATTGAGCGGAAACCATTTCTTCACCTCAAGGTCACGGTGACCTTGACCTTTGACCTAGTGACCCCAAAATCAATAGGGGTCATCTTCTAGTCATGACCAACTAGCATACCAAATATGAAGTTCCTGGGTGCAAGCGTTCTTTAGTTACTGAGCGGAAATCGTTTCTTCACCTCAAGGTCACAGTGACCTTGACCTTTGACCTAGTGACCCCAAAATAAAAACGAATCATCTACTAGTCATGACCAACTAGCCTACCAAGTATGAAGTTCCTGGGTACAAGCATTCTTTAGTTATTGAGCAGAAACCATTTTTAAGCTAAAGGTCACTGCAAACATATCGTTTTTTTACCTGAAGGTAACCTTGACCTTTGACCTTTTGATCTCAAAATAAAAAGGGTTCATCTACTAGTCATGAACAACAAGCATACCTAGCATGAAGTTCCTGGACCCAAAGAATCTTTAGTTATTGAGCGGAAACCATTTCTTCACCTCAAGGTCACAGCGAACTTGACCTTTGACCTAGTGACCCTAAAATCAATAGGGGTCATTAACTAGTCATGACCAACTAGAATACCAAGTATGAAGTCCTTGGTCTAAGCGTTCTATAGTTATTGAGCGGAAACGAAGTGTGACGTAGTGACGGACTGACTGACTGACTGACTGACAGACTATCTGACGGACAGGGCAAAAACAATATTTCTCCCCATGAATGGGGAAGACATAATGAGGTATGAATAGCTACATAATTTTCTCAATGTCCAAAAGATGCAAATTCAACAGCAAATATGAGATACGATATCAAGATAATTAAGTGTAATGGAAATATTACCCGAAAAAGTTTAATAGTTGAATAAAAGCCAGTGATTTACAATGCTGACGTTTATCTCTATGTGGTATTTAATTGGCTGAATCGGTGTTTTATTTATCGTTGTAATACTTATACTTATATGAAGTGTATTTTTAGTTTAGCATTAATAAAGATGTATTGAATATTGTATAATATATGTTTTCGTGTACACTTTGTAAACAAGTATGTAACCTTTACCATCTTGTTTTACTGTATAACATCTAACCCTACACCGCACATCTGACAGCGGGTGTATGCACTGAAGCGATTCAAAATTGATCATCGAAGAGATAACATGGATATTTTTACATGGTTTACATTGCACAACCGCTGGTTTAAGATAGCAGCCGATTAATTTGAACGTAGACTAGCAGACGACAAAGCGGGAAGACATTTAAGAGTATAATAGCCTTATAGGGTAAACGACAGTGATTTTGAATGACCGTATCTTAAATAGATAGGTGTATGAAGGCCATAGAACGCTTTGATGTGTACTTCTTGCTGTCAGGATAAATGCTCTTAATAGTGGAGAATAAATTGGCTTTATTAGCTAGAGTGGATAACGTCCTTGTACCTGTTTGTTTAGCGCACTGTTAAACTAGAATATTGGGATACCAAAATGATTGTATGCAATACTTTGAAATCAATAGGACATATTTGTTCTGTGCTACGCTCGAAATAAGACAGTTATCACAGTCCATAACATTAGATACTAAGAAGAAAAAGAATGCAATTGCAAAAGTATGTGAAAGTATTGATTGCTTGATAAGGCCAAATAAAAAAATAGGTCCGTTTCAGGTTACCCGACCGACCCTATTTTTTCCCGCCGACCCTAACCTATTTTTCCCTGAAAAAAAAATGTGATTTGGGTACGAAAAGCATTTGTTACGAAATGAATGCGAAAAGTTGACAATATTAGAGTTGGATTTCTGATTGTATTTACCCCGTTATTCACCTTAGAGTTCGGACACCTAAAAATAATTAAATTTTTTGCTGTCCGAATTCATAGAAAATAACCATTTTATCTACATGTATGTTAAGCCTGCCTTTTTTCTTCATGTCTGCATTTTACCACTTATTAATTTATCCGTAGTTATCAATAGTTATAACGCCTATAAGTGTTACTCCTTCATTAAGTTAATAAAATCCCATTCAACACCATTTTATACATGCATTGAAATGAATAAACACCTTTTATCGGCTTCTGATCAAACAGTCACATTGTGTGACGTCACAAAACTCAGTTATACCCACGAGGATCTCATGGAGAGCATGGATATTGTTATTCAGGATTAATGTGTCAGGTTGGTGTTTTCGATTGTAACTTAAGTATTGCATATCTAACTTTAATTCATCACATTAAATAGTTACCTGTATCATTGAATGTGTTGACTTTTATTGTTCTATTGATGTTTCAATGAGTATTACTGTACGATTATTGCTTCATAAAGTCTATATTAAAAGTGTGGTACAAGTTTCAAAGTTTATTGGCGAATCGTTTTACAAACATGTCATGTCTGTATTTTCTTAATTTCTTGATTGCCCTTGTTGTTTCTTTATTCCTCCATTAAATATATCACAATTCCTTTCCAACAGGCAATAAATCGTTTAGGATGGGTAATAACTAATTAACTTGTCACAGTGATGTTATGCACCAGTCAATTGTAACCACGCCCCCCCCCCCCAGGTCCGGGGGTATGCCGGGGAAAAGGGCCGTGTTTTTACTTTCCAGGTGGCCCCGCAGGGCAGGGTGACTGTGATGGTTTTGTCATAGCGCCAAATTTCGCGGAGATTGGGCTTTATATAGAGTCTCTGGGGTGCGGGGGCATTTGGCCGGGGTTTAACCATCAGTTCTTCCCCGCAGGACGGGGATTTTACCCGGGGTTGGCTGGACCGAAAGTCAAAGTCCCGGCTATTCCCCGGACCTGAGGGGGGGGGGGCGTGGTTACAATTGACTGGTGCATTATACGGTAAGGTAATCAAGCCAGGCAAAATCATTGAAAGGATAAAGATCTAAAATCTTTGTCTGTGAGACTTAGTAACTCTAAAAGTTATAAACGATGTCCTTTGGGTGTCTGAAAATTAGGTACGCTAAATAAATTATTTTTGAAAATAATAATGGGTGTCCGAATTTTTAGAGTGTCCAAACTCTAAGGTGAATTACGGGTAGTTTGTGCTTGTGAGGCAAGTATATTTCAATTCTTGAACTATATTTTCTTGTCAGATACAAATGTGTCATATACTGACTTTCGGATTGATATGTCAGACTTAAGTGTGCAATTTTGGCAATAAAAACTGCATGTTACTTGTTCTTCAAACCTGAACCCCCAGGTCCTCTTGACAGCAATGAGGTTTCCTTGGCTGATGGCTTATATGGTAAAGTTGCTGCCCCACTCTCCATGTAATTATGTACAGGAAGGTTAGCATACTACAGAGGATTATTGAAAGCAAAAGGGTGCATAAAGAAAAGTAAACCTGTTCCTGGAAAGTCTTTAAAAATAGCAGAGTGGTGTACCATAACTTAGTTGAAATCCAACCATCATTGTCAAAGTATTTAACCAGACAAATAAAGCATGTTTCCTTTGAAGCATGGAACATGTTTAAAAACTGCTGATAAACCTGAAAAATGATGACTTTTATTTTCGTTACAGTGTGAGTCAACAGTTACTAGAATCAATATATCAAAAAAAAATACAAAAAAAAAATTCCGACCTACCTACCCTATTTTTTTGGCAGCGTTACCTGAAACGCACCTATTTTTATTTGGCCTTAGTGTTTATCCTAGATATCTGATTTTAATGAGTATAATCCGTATACTTTAGACCCCTCAAATCTAAATCCTAGTGATAGGTCTGCTTGGATATATCAGTGTTCATATGCGCTTATAAAAATAAATCCTTGCACCAGGCTGGATGATATCATTAAAAAGATAATAGTGGCGGTTAACGTCGTCTGCTAGGCATCCGATAACGTTACGCTCGAGGGGCTCTGAAAATTCCCTCATTTCAAGATGGCGAAATTATAAAAAATGTACAGACTATAAATTTACCTTCCAAATCTATTCTATCCTCCCAGCCTCGACTGTTTAACGTGCTTTTGATGGAATAAATCCGAGTTTTCTAATGAACGAAAGTCTTAAGTCAACTGAGAGGCTGTATTTGAGATTTTTATGAAATAATTCTAAACGTTCACACTACATGTACTTTCGTTTTCCATATATGTAAAAGAGCTCTAATATACGCCACAAATGTGAATGTAAAATACTGTTAAACAGAAGTAAAACAACTTACTTATAAGCCAAATATGCCAGTGTTTATTTTTAGCGACAATCTTATTCAAGTTAAAGACAGCGTTTGATGAAATATTTCAATTTTTGTTACTATTTTCGTTTTGCATATGTGTAAGCCGCTACCTGCTTTTGTATACTTAAAACGAAATTAAACCCCATCGATTGAAATACAAGTGCGACTAATTCACAAACGTAAATTGTTAAGCAAAAGTAAAGCTACTTACCTAAATCATTGTTTTCTTGTAAACGACGGACTTCAGTTCAAACTATATTTGAGATAACACTGAGAGCTTTCCTATCCTTCACCCTACTTCCATGTTGAATATGAGAAAGCCGCGCTTGCGTATCGACCCGTAAAGTACAGCTCCCATTTATTGAATGACAAATTGCTATTATTATGCAAATGACTCACAAATGTATAGTTAATAATGTGTTTACATTTAAAATCGTATGTATACGGGGAATCCCGTGTTTAACAAACAGGTGTTATGTTCACTGTAACATAAGTTGTATACAGTATAACGAGCTGTTGCACCGAGGCCGTTAATAGTATGTTTTGTTTCGGAAAAGGGTGGCGTGTGGTCTGAACTCGACAAGAAACGCCACTTGGAGCTGTTGTAATGAGGCTGTAGACAGCATGTTTTTTTTTTCGGAAAAGGGTGGCATGTGGTCTGAACTCGACAGAAAATGCCACTTGGAACTGTTGTAATGAGGCTGTAAACAACATGTTTTGTTTTGGAAAAGGGCGGCGTTTGGTCTGAACTCGACAAAAAACGTCATTTCATGCAAGTAGTGCCCAATGAGTCAGTTAATACAACATGGTTTAGAGTCAATAAGCCAGTCTTTCATTCATTTAGAACAAAGAAATAATGAAATCAAGATGTTCAAATTTCATTTTGACAGGATTTTATTAAAGTAAATCATAGGAAATTTAATAATAAAAGCACTGTGTTTAAATTTGAATTTTGAATGTTAAATTTGTTGATAAGTTATAATTAATTGCTATATTAATGAATAAAGATTGTTTGTCACCTTTTGTGACCAAGTTTGATATGTGTATATTTTAACAATATACGACTGATATAATAATAAGTAATGGTGTCCTAATGTAAAACCAATAATACTTATATAAGAGACAGATTATGCCAAAATTGACATCCAAACTGTTATCTAGTAAGACATTTGGCCCTCACCAATTCGAAGCTACCACACTCTGCCTTTTGATTGCTACCTATGAGGCTAACACAGTGGTGTTAAATAGAGTCAAAGTCCCGAATGTATGATGTACCCATGGTGTATGTTGAGCTATAAAGCAATTTAACAGGCTGAGTGTTTCTATAGTAAGCTGTATGTTTCTAGCTGTATAAGGAAACAACTCAAACCTACCTTAACGTTTGCATGTTTGTCTCTGATGACAAGCAGCTGTTTTGTAAGGAGTCGAGACAATTGGTGAAACATGACGAATAGGGCTTAAGACCAAGTTTAAGAGAGGCAGTCTGCTGCAGAAGATGAAATAGTTCCTAAGAGCACATTGAATTGGGCTGAAAATGTTTTGAACATTAATTATCTAACAAAAGATGTCTGGAATTGTGTTTGATCGAAGTTCCATTAGGTTTATACTTCCAAATATGTTGACTCACACTGACAAGACAGTGGCTAAAACTAGAACAAGTTTGTGAAATTAATAATGTTAAGTAATCATAGTTAATCAAGTACAAAAGTCTTTCATATTTTTCGAGAACAAAATGAAAAAAATAAAGAGGAAGAGCAAGTGAAATGTGGTTGTTTAATTGAAACATGTTAAGTGCCCAATCTTCCACTTAGCCTTGATAGAAATAGCTAAATATGTATACATGAAGAAGACATTTCAGAGTCGGAGTACTTATAAGTAGTTTAATTTAGCGTATCACTGGCTATCAAATCTCATTTGATATTTGAATAAAGCGATTAACTGCATCGAACAATGTCTTATTTTGTTATTCTGACAGGGCAGTATCAACATACATTAAGCTACAACGCGTAGCGTCAGTCAAAGCTTCCTCAGAGTTGAGGATGTGCCTCATTTATTCAGTATACAGAGGACAAGTGGAACGATAACGCTACGTTGTTTCCTGAATTCCACAGAGGGGTGAGGGTACTTAGCTTTAAAACCGCACAAACTTTGTAGATGAGTAAACGCTTACATGTGTTCTCGCCTTGTATCTAAACTCTTGTAAACACTACACTTGGTTATTTTTGAAATAAACTTATTTTTCGCTACAGGATACAACAAAATAACAGCATACGTGAATAATAAACGTATAGATTCAAACGCTATAAAATCAACACCAAAAAGAATATTCTTCATTATATAAGATAATAATAAATCATTTGATTAAAGTAATTATTGAAGAATAATTAGATGTGAAGTTTTATAAAAGGTAAGGTAAAAAAACTGCAATTGAACTATAGAAAGGTCACATTGTTGTACTGCTTTAATCGGTTTTAGTTTTCATAAGGTTAACCAACAATGTACGTCGTTATCAAGGTGCTTGTTGTGTTTTTCAGGTTAATTTCAAATATTGTTATTGCATTTCGTCTTTTACACTAATTTGCGTGCTTGACAAAAAGAAATGACATCGAAAGGTTGCAATAGCCAAATTCTCTTATTTTTTAATATATTATTTTATCATTTACGCACATCATTTTGGCCGTATTCGATCGGTACATGACCGACTATCGAAGGCTACATACCTCATACATTCAAACATTTATGTCAGCGTGCCTTATCTTTTTCATATCACTGTGTTCTTAAAGAAGCCTTAATAATTTAACCCATTTATATGTTGGTGACTACAATATGTTTCCATAAAAACGATAAAAGTTATTTCGAAACTCAAAATCTCTAAAATATTTACAATACATTATTTATAATATGATGGAACAAAATATTAACATTATCAATCAATGTTTTTAATGTGAATCATATACATACATATAAACAGTTAGATATATACAATAGCGTATCAGCTCTGAGTTACGATAGATTTATATGTTCTACTATGCTTTCAATAGTATTTTATTCATAATCATTTATTTATTGGGGGAGGGTTCTCTAAACGAAGGCTTGAATTTTACCTTAAAACTGAAACTGAATACTGTTATGTATTATTCATGCGACTTCTGTCTTAGATAAAGTAAGAAACGGATAATTATTTTCTCAGCGAAATATTTTGACAGTCTCCGTGTAAAGGACGTATTACCGAAGTACCAACATTATCAAAATTGTCAAGTTGTAAGCTGTACTGGTACCCTTTATATAAAATATATGTGACGCCATGACGCAGAATTCAGGTTCGTTGTCTATAAATGATGTTACATGAAAAGCTTAATAGGTATACATATGATATGTTATTACAGCGTGGGAAGTAACCGCTACGGAAATCTCCGTAGACACAAGCCATAAAGTGTTGACTACTTCAACATTCATTTTATTGTTGTCTGTTACCGAGTAATGGTGGACTGCGCAAACTTTTTATTCCTTCTTCAAATTAAATAAGTTGTTTGAACCTCTTTACCAATTGATCGAGCCAGTTTTCTGTACAAGTAAGTATACAACGATATATGGGTGATTACCTGGCCCACTGGAACCAGAGAAATAGTGTAATAGGCCAAGTAGCTGTTCGTTGAAGTTGTACTATATCTCGAGTTGTGTACAAATGGAGCGTTGTTCAACTACAAATATTAATTCGAAATCGTTTAAATATATTAAATATATCCTCCGTTTTATTATTAACATGTATGAAACCTAACGTGTCTTGCAGTAGATTGTAGAGTTGACATACTGGTTGAGTTTGTAAATCCGAACAGTCTATAAATACCTAACACCTGTTAAATCACGGGTTTGTGTACCTCGATCAATTATTCCATGATTTAGATCGATACAGACGCTTGCCTTAGCAACGAATGTGAATTATCGTCAAGTTTAGGTGAGTATTTTTATTATTAATCCCTGTCAAACTCCTAAGCAGGTGAAATGTAAATATGCAGCACGCGGGGGAATGAAGTCACAGACCGCTTGCACAATTTTTTAACCGTTTTAGGTGTTGAGGCATTTGCGTTGCCAACTATGCTATTACATTCTTAGTTTTCTTCCATATTCTGCAAACACCTTTTTTTTTTAATTTGATTTGACGCTTTTTTTGTAATTTATCACGTAATTGCTTATTAATATATTTTCAATCGCACTGTAATCAATATCATGGGTAAGGAATGTTCTTAGATTTTTGAAGCAAGGGACACAACTCAAATTTTCTGAGATTAGATTAGATTCTGTTCTAGTTCCCATTTCCATTGTGTGTTTGATTAGAAATGAAAACAAATTATGACGGAATAGCAATCTATTTTTAGATAAAATATGATTTTAAAAGCGGCCGGGATTTACATACTCCATTTCACTGAGTGAATGGTGATTTACTGCGCTTGAAATGAACGTTTTACGTTTATGAATCAAAATATTTTGTGAATGTGTACTTCAGCAGAGGCTGAGGTATGAACCAAACATTATTAATGCAAAGTTTGAAGTTATTAAAACCAAAATTCTCAAAGATATTGTTAAAAAACTGTCAAAACTGTTGGGATTTACAAACTCAACCAGTATATCACTATCATGGACAGATATATTTTTTAGATTTTTGTATTGAAAATCCTACAGGTACAAATAGTTTTGAAACCCTTTTGGCCGTTCATACTGCATTTATTTGTGAAAATGTATGTAACTGGGTGTATCCTGTTATAGATATCCTGTGTACGTTGATGGATATTTTTACCATGTTTATATGGCAATCATTAATGTACAAATTGTTTTGTACCAAAAATGGTGTTTTTTACCAATTGGAATTCCGGGTGAAAGCATATTTAGTCTATAAAACATCATAAAAAAAGAAGAAATATTGCCAGATTATGTTATTTTTTATTAGTTCCCTACACCTTATAATCAATATTCAACAAATAATCATGAATTTGATTTTTTTTCATTTTATACCATCAAATCATAACAACAAATACATGAAGAGCACCTGCAAGGCTGCAGTTCACAATTTTACAACAGTGATTTATGTGTTCATTTTCCTGGTCCTCCGTTAAAGGGACTGTGTCACAGATTGGCAGCAAAAAAAGTTTTTTTCTGTAATGTGTTACGCTTTAATATCATAATTGCAAAAAAAGTACCAAAATGTAAAAAAAAAGTTGTGTCGGAGACCGGGTTCGAACCCGTGTCGCCAAAATTGAAGTCCAGCATCTTACTCTCTGAGCTACAAAGGCTTATACAAATCGGGTGACATAATTAAGCTATACACCTACCTCGGTAATATCACATGATAACACCGACCCAATCACGCATAAGGAATGAATTCTACCTGGTAGACATACCCAGTAATCTTTTTTAATGGAAAAGTACGAAATAACTGCTAAACTTAAATAAATTGTAAACTATTTGGTACTTCAGATAGTGAGTGTCAATCCATTGTACATATCGATGCCAAGTTAATGTCAGTTTTCGACAATTTTCTCTTTTTTTCGCTATTTTATCATGTGAGACAGCCCTTTTAACAAGTAACTTCATATCTATATGGCGAGACTGAAACACAGATGAATATATATTTTTTGTTACACAATTTATTCCTGTCTAACCTGTCCAGGAATATTACTGGTTTATAATAATACTTTTTTCCAAAGTCAATGTGAAACTAACTTTTCGTAAACATCAAAATAATTTATGAGGGAATAGTTCATAACCAAGCCCTATTTATGCGATATAAGGTACAGAACAAATTGATATCTTTTAAAATATCTTATTGAGTGTAGAAACCGTATCTCGTTTAAATTAATCGGAATAGCCACAGCTTTAAGCAAATAATCAGTTTATTAAATATTTTCCCCAACTTCCTTAATTGTTTAGTAATAAACATTGATCAAACCAAATCAGGAATATGTGTTTTTACACACCAAATTTAAATAATATGATATAAATTTAAGACATATATCTAAATTTATTATTTGGTCTTTCTCTTTATTTTTTGTCTAAACAGTCTTATTTCAATGATTTAGTTCTATGAAAGCATTTGTGATAATGAACGTATATTTGCAGATGAAATGGCCAATGAAGACTAACTTCAGACACATTTTAATAATGTTCTCACACTTAAAATACTATGTCAGCTAGTAATCCCCCGCCAAATCGAAGATTTCGGGAGGGGGATATTGTTTTTGCGTTGTCCGTCTGTCATTCCGTCCGTCCGTCCGTCCGGTACCATATCTTGGTAGGCATTGATCAGAAAATGTTCAAACTTGGTAAGAATGTTCCCCTTGATCATATCTCGACCCATTTTAAAAGTATGTCACATGGGGTCAAAAACTAGGTCACTAGGTCAAATCTTAGAAAAATCTTTGGTACATACTAGAGGCATTATACATGGTCGAATATTCATGAAACTTTATCAGAATGTTTTTCTGGTCTTAAATAAAACTGGGTCACATATGATAAAAACTGAGGTCATTTGGTCAAATCTTAGAAAAATCTTGTCCGGAACCATATCATGGTAATGATTGGTCAAGTTATGTTCAAAATTGGTCATGATTTAAACCTTGATGAAATATGGACCACTTGAAAAAGAGGGTCACATGGGGTCAAAAACTAGGTCAGTAGGTCAAATCTTAGAAAAATCTTTGGAACATACTAGAGGCATTATACATAGTCAAATATTTATAAAACTTAATCAGAATATTTTCCTTGATGAAATCTTTGACTTATTAAAAACAGGGTCACATATGATTGAAAATTAGGTCACAAGGTCAAATCTTAGAATTTGTTTGTCCGGAATGGAAATGATTGGTCGGATTATGTTCAAACTTGGTCATGATGTACCCCTTGATGAAATATGGACCACTTGTGGGGCTTATGGGGTCAAAAATTAGGTGACTAGGTCAAATTTTAGAAAAATCTTTGAAACACATTAAAGGCAATATGTATGGTCTTTTATTCATGTAACTGTTTTCCTGGAATGAACTCTTAGACATGTTTTAAATTGGGTCACATGTGATTAGAAATTAGGGCACTAGGTCAAATGTTTCAAAAATCTTGTCCGAAACTATTTTATGGTGGTGATTGGTCTGATTAAGTTCAAACATGGTCAGAATTTTCTCTTAGGCTGAATTTCGACTGCGTTTTAAAAGTTGGTTAATGTGTCAAAAACTAGTTCACTAGGTCATATCTTACAGAAATCTTTGGAACACTCTAGAGGCAATACATCTGCTCTATTTTCCATGAAACTTAATCAGAATGCCTCGATGAAATCTTGGAATAGTTTGAAACTACTAGGTCATGTGGGGTCAAAAAAGAGGTCACTGAGTCAAATTTAAAAAAAAAACACTATAGAGGCTGTATTTTTTGCATATATCTGGACCAATCTTCATGAAACTTGATCAAAATGTTTGCCTTGATGAAATCTTAGATTAGTTTGGAACTGGGTAGCATGGTATATATATATATATATATATATATATATATATATATATATATATATATATATATATATATATCATCAACAATTGATTTCCATTCCTTGACTAAGCCCAATCAGGCGGGGGATATCAATTCAACAAATTTGCTTGTTGTGTCCGTCATTGTTAATTCGCTAAAGCCATAAAATTCCGAATTATTAATTTTGTCGTGCCCTAAATTTTATATAACAGTGAAAATGGTTTATGTTTAACTTTGCACATGTACATCTGGCTTTTCTTTAAATTTAATCACGTTCAATCTATTATTGAGCCTCAGATAAATTCGCTCATGCATTTTATTGAATACAATGTTTTAATACGTTTTTAAAACGCGATAGCGATGTACATTTGTATTAACTAATGCCTGTCTCGTGTTTGAATTGCTAAATATAGGAAATAATGAGTTACACAAATGTATTGTATTTTTAGATTCACATGGATGTCAACTCAGAGGAGAAGCCTTCTACATGTAAGGTCCGTGACGCTGATTTATCCCAGGACTCTGAGTTAAAGCCTCATGTGAAAATGCAGACAGGAGTGAAGCCATACAAGTGTGAGATATGTGATGCTGGTTTCTCTCAGAAAAGTCATTTACAAACACATAAACGAATACACACAGGAGAAAAGCCATACATATGTGATGTTTGTGATGCTGCTTTCTCCCAAAAAAGTCATTTACGAACACATATAAGAAAACACACAGGAGAGAAGCCATACACGTGCGAGTTGTGTGCTGCTACCTTCTCAGAGAACGGTCATTTACAAACACATAAACGAATACACACAGGAGAGAAGCCATATTCTTGTGAGTTGTGTTCTGCCTCTTTTTCCCAGATAGGTCATTTACAAACGCATAGACGAATACACACAGGAGAGAAGCCATACAAATGTGACTTGTGTGCTGCTGCATTCTCTGAGAAAGGCCATTTACAAGCACACAAACGAATACACACAGGAGCGAAGCCGTACAAATGTGAGGTGTGTGGTGCTGCATTCTCCATGAAAGGTGTTTTACAAAAACATATCAGAATACACACAGGAGATAAGCCATACAAGTGTGATGTATGTGCTGCTGCTTTCTCTCAGAAATGTAATTTACAATCACATATGAGAATTCACACAGGAGAGAAGCCATTTAAGTGTGAGTTATGTGATGCTGCTTTCTCTCTAAGAAATACTTTCAAAGCACATATAAGAAGACACAAAGTGTAATGTACTGCATTCTACCAACTGTACATATTTAACAAAATTGAGACAAAACTTGATGTTTTACCCTCAAAGATTCATATCGGAGAATGCGCAGTAGATAAGTGAAACAAATAAAAGAAATGTGGTGCTCAGTGGTGTCACCTAAAATGCAAAGGAAAGCACATTTTAGGAGATGACTGGTACATATTGAGGCATTAAAGCTGAAAAAAAAGTTGTCAACATAGTCAATCTGTGCGAGTGCAGCTTTAAGAGATAAATAATACATATTGTGGGAGTGACATTAAGCTCTGCCAATAGCCTACTAATAACTTGTACGTACTGACACATGTCAAGAGAGAAGTGAAACAAATGGATGAACCGGGTGATTCTCCTTCCACTCTTACATGTTAACGTGAGAGGACACACAGGAGAGATATTGAAGACATGTGATTCTCTTGTCACCTAAAACTTCTCAGGAGAGAACTGATACAAATGAAAGGCATACAGGAGATAAGTAATACAACTGATGAAATAGACATTAGGCTCTGATCATTATTATTATTATTAACATTATTAGTATCATTATTAGAAGAAGAAGAACAAACTGACAAACGAGGGAAGTGATACGATTGGGAGGATAACGTGGTGCTGATTTCATTCATAGATGTACATGAGAGTATACTCTGGAGAGAAATAAAATACTTGGTAAAACAAGTGATGCTGATAAAATTTCACTCTCATAGTGTCTACAGGAGAGAAATGAAACAATTCAGAGAAGCATGCGATACTGTTTTCCTCTTAGATTCACACAAGAGTAAACATAGGAGAGAAATAAAAAAAAAAATGGAGAAACATGAGAAAAAAGAGGCAAGTGACACAAATGGACGGGATTTGTGATGCAGCGTTCACTTGAAGATTTACATTAGACTTAGCATGCCTTGTACATACCATGTGGTTTGTACGTCCTATGTTAGCAGACACTTGATATTTGATATATACGTTGAAAGAAACAAACATCCTACGTAAGCATTGCAACAGACGTCGTACGTAAGCAGATACTTGATGTTAATCATTTGATAGTATGTCCAATGCAAGCAGTTCACTTGGTGTGAACTGCTTGATCTACGTAAACAGAAACTTCATGTGTATGTAGTACTTTAAGCAGCGAGCTGTTCTAATATAATTTGTGTTAATATTTTGATTCACATGCACTTATTAAATTTTACATATATATGTATAATTGGTATTGCAAACTATTCTTTGAAATAATTTATAAATAATCTGCCTTAATTAAATAATCTGCCTTAATTTTGATTATTGTACATCCTTGACTTTATTTTTACTCAAAGGGCAACCATTTAAAATAAGCTATAAACGTATTAATATACGGGTTGTTCAAATGAGGACTGTGTTTCCGTGGAAATAAAGCTTACATGAACTCCTTAAAATTTTAAAAGAAACGATTCAAGTGAAAAAGTATGTAGTGCGGCCTCAAAAGGGTCATTTGCAGCAACACGTAAGAACACTTACAGGATGGAAATCATTCAGGTGTCGAACATGGAGTATCACCTGTTAAAAATGCAAAGCATTTAACAATAAAACTGGTTTTACCTGAAGTTGCGTTTTGTTACAACGATAATTAGCAATAAATATGATAAATCGAAGCTGATGTCAGCTTAAGAATATTTTAAGAACATTTCATTGTATTGGTTATCGTATTAATTTATAACTTCTTTCGATTTAATTCATGTGTTGGAAAGCGGTATCCATGGGCCGTTCCTTGAGTATACAGGACTAAAAAGATCTGTTCCCTGCACGCAAAAATGAAAAATCTGTCCGTTTTCGGTATATATTAGCAAGGAAGCGCCCTCTATAATGCTCTAAATAACACAATCACATAAACTGGACAGAAAACTTAGATACGTCGCACCTATTAACATTTGCGTATAGAAAACAAAAACCGACGATACATAAACGATAATGTGGTTAATTGATGACAAGAACATGCTGTTACATTCTTCTCTGTTGGGTTAAATTCGTATTCGCTATCGTATTCATATCGCTCTATTGTTTGGATATCTTTGTGATCAGCCACGATAGACCAAGATCCGTATTATTTCCAAAAACAATCATTTTGGATAATGGCAGGGGTGTTCCGATGGGGAAATGTATTGAAGTTGTTCATGTTCCATGTTAAACTTTATTATACTCTTAGACGAAAGCAAGTAAGATTGAGACAATTGATTGAAAAATAAGTCAGTTACGAGCTTTGCAATACAACAAGCATTTGTGTGGGGGTCTTAACAAGTCAATCCTTTATAATTAATAATAGTATATATTGTGCTTATTTTTTCGTGAATTTCTTGGTTGAAATTTTGTGATAATTGGTCATACTCCAAACAAGACAATTACTGTTTATTTTTTTGGGGGGGGGGGGATGGAGTGGGAGTAGGGGACGTTGCTATAGTGAGGGTCCTGTGAACGTACCTGCCGCCCGTGATATCAACAGGGGAAGTAACCACTGCTAGGAACTCCGTATACACAGCACATAAACTGTTGTCTGCTTCATACATCCATTCTACTGTTGTCTGTTACCATGTAATGGTGGACTATGCCAAGTATTTGTTTTCTTCATTTTTAAAGTTGGTTGAACATTTTTACCAATTGATCGGAACTTTTTGGGTAAGTATTATACGCTTGATGGCCGTCTCAGAACCAGGGGAACATGCCTTGGACACTGCTGTAGTAGATCTATTTGTACCAAAATGTAACTACATCTACGAATTCTAATTCGAAATCATTTGAGGATATACAATCTATATTAAATATCTAAACGTTGGACACCAAACACATCCTTTAAGGATATTAGGCAAGCTTGCTCTTTAATGACACAGATATCATGATGAAAACAACTATAATTGAAAGAACAGAAATGATATTCATGTAGAACGCAAGCCCGAGCATGTTGAATGACTAGTCATTCTAAAATGCCGTCCAGTCTTTTTTTTTTATGATGGTTAGCCTGGACGTCATTCATAGCAAAATTCGTTAACATGTTCAAAATGCCGATCAGAATCTGGTCGCACATTTATTAAGAATTTCCCAATTTAGTCTATTAAAACAAAAAAAGAAGACTGTACCAGTTAAAAGTAATCCTTTTTACATCAATTGCACTATATATTATAAAATAATCATGTTCGGAATTGTTAAAACAACATGCATTTTCAAACACCATCAAAATTCACCAAACACCATTGTTTTTGTTAACGAATGTAGCCGAGAATATCCAAATGCATTTTCTTTTCTCTGCTTTAGGTTACACATGACTATTAGTTACTTTAGTACGAGCTGTAGTGTCATTGGCAGTAGTTTTGTTAATGCAACTTAAATGCTGTATTGTAAACCTGTAAATTATTCAAAATATAATAAGAATGAAGTGTTTCCAATCACTAATTACTTTTGTTAGTATATTGGAATAAAGACATTTAGTTTTTGCAAAATGAATCAAATACATGTAGCAAATTTGTTCAGTTTGTGGAATGTTATGTGCAAAGTATGGGAAGAATTTTCATTTGCATGTATGGCATTTTTTTCAATTCGTTTTCATTATTTTCTATTCTTGTAATTTACCCCTCATTTGCGCTCACTTGGATGTCTTTGGACTTTTGTATGCTTAATATCTTTTGTTTGGTATTTAAAGCATCCAGATTCTGACACATGCAACAAAAAAACTTTTTCAAGTACTACTTGTCACAAACTTGTGGTAAGAGCAACCTCAGGTACCAACTGGTGACTCTACGAGCTCTCTCCTCCCTACCTTCTTACTACCAGTAGGCGAGTTATTTTTCTGGTGTTCCCCAGTGAACGACCATTTGTATGTATGTTGACAAAAACCTGCCATAACGGTTTGAAATTCTGTCTAAAAACGACCATACGTTATAAATACTATGTGTGCTTTTACTTTGTATGACAGAAATGAGAATACTGGGGAAAATTACTGGTTTGCCTTTATAAGCTTTGTTAAATTTTATAGCGTCTTTTTGAACCGCTTGCGCGTTCACGTCACAAACTGGGCATCTGACCTTCTATAAGATGACATTTTAAATGTAAAGTCGGCGAAGATTGCACAAGTGTCTCATAACAACCCGAGGCATATTCTATAAGAGCATGAAGGCCAATTCTCACGCAGAGGTCAGGTTTTGTCATGTTTTAACCCCTTAAACACATAAGTGTTACTTCTGTTAACCAATATAGTTCTTTTAAAAAACACACAGCAATTCTAACTATAGTTGTTTTCCTATAAGCTTTAAGCTTGACAATAAAACGCACTCTAGTTGGAAAAAAAGCAAACAACAATGTTCTGTAATTATGTTTTTCTATCAATTCCTTTAAAAATAGTAATTTCCTGAAGATTCCTTTTAGTTGAGTTTTGAATAGGTTTTCTAAGGTGAGGAATAAGGTATTTGTTAATATAAATATCATCATGAAACATCTGTTCTAGCGAAACTATATATATATATATATATATATATATATATTTATATATATACACAAAATAAATTGATAAGTCAGCAAAAACTTAATATCTCTGATTATTGTAAATTTGGATTGTTGTGTTGAAGCCAAATTGTGATTGATAGGTTACACAATAAAACATTTTGATTCACTTAGTGTAACAATGCTGTTGATATACATGTTTTTTTTTTAAATATTTAGTCTAATTTTATATACATATGTATAATAGTATGCATTGTCCACATTGGCCTTAGAATAGTTTGTAAATAAATCTTGAATCCTGTATGTGACGATAAATGTTTTTCAATTTCATTAAATACAAAAGTGTGGTAACTGATAGTGTTAGGGGAAGGTAATCCAGACTAAAAATACTACTTCAGATTAAAACCCAAAAGTATAGTTGTGTGTAACCTTTTTTCTTTTTGGCACCAGCCTGCAAGCCCTGCACTAATGCACCAGTCAATTGTAATCATGCCCCCCCCCCCAGGTCCGGAGAAAAGCAGGGACTTTGACTTACAGTCCAGCCAACCCCGGGTAAAATCCCCGCTCAGCGGGAATGAACTGATGGTAAAATCCCCGCCACATGCCCTGGCACCCAAGAGACCCTAGGCTAGGCTCATTCCCAGCTATATTTTGCGCAGAGACAAAACCACCGCATTCACCTGGCACTGTAGGGACACCTAAAAGATAAAAACACGGCCCATTTCCGCGGTATACCCCCGTACCTCGGAGGCCATGGTTACAATTGACTGGTGCATAATAAATCGCTGTCTGGGCTTTCTCAAATTCTGGATATATCGCAGGGCTTGTTATTTGTTTATGACAAGCACTGGTGTCAGAATTCAGGCTTGTTCATCCACAAGATTGATTACATGGTCTGATTAACTGACAAGCTTTAAGACTTGGCCGAGAAAATATCCGATTTTATGTTTCATGTCAGTTGCCATTGAACATTATTCTGAAATGAGTTTTCCTGTGGATTTGTAACTCCTTGATTAATTTCTTTTAAAGCTGCACTTTCACAGATTGAATGTTTCGATAACTTTTGTGGGTTTTTTTTATCTTGAAACGAGCCAATTTATGCGAAAAAGCATGGTAACCAGTGATACTTAAAGAGTGCAGATTTTCATATATGAGTTAAAAAATTGATGTTTTATGCATTTTTCTTAAACCGTTAGTAATGCTTTTAGCCGTAGAACATGAAGTTTAAATCGGAAATATGAAAATCTGCCAACTGATCTTTTTTCAGCAGTATTTTTTCACTGGTTTGCAGATATTTAAGAAAAAATTGGCTCATTCAAAGACAAAAATGAAAAAAGTTGTCAAAATTTTAAATCTGTAAGAGTGCAGCTTTAATGACCATTTTCATCAATCTTTTTAGTTACATCCATAATGGTCTCGAAATCTGCTTCATAAGGTGTTATCCTTTTGACTCATGTGTCTATCTTTGGTTTGCAGTGGATGTAATTAACACAAGTCGTAACAAGCCCTGCACTTATAAAATATTTTTCGGGCTTGCTCAAATTCTAAATTTTATATGGGCTTGCTAAAAAATTTGATGTCAAGCAATAATATAAGAATTCTGGCTTGTTCATCCAAAAGTCTATTTTCGATGACTGGGTTTGCAATTTGTTTTTAAGAAAATGATTGCAAATCTTACGGGGAAAAATATATTCAATAACAATTGGATACTTATAATATTAAGTATCAAAATAGCTATGGAAATTGGCAGAACTCATTTACATTTGATTGATTTGTTTTATTCAGTACGATTGGTTCCCAATACCTTATGATTTAATATATTAAGCAGCAACCAAATAGTTATATTAATTGAACATCAATTTCAAACAATTTGTTCTCCTTGATGTATGCTGAATTAATTCATGGGAGAACATTGAAATGTTTTTATTGTTAACAGTATATTTACAGACGATAACTAAATTGACAAGACATGGCTAAAGTTCTTTTGCTGAAAGATGTACTGTTTTGTTTCTTCAACTATGTTAGGTTTCATATTTTTGGGCTTGTACAAAAAAATGACAAGCACAATGGCTTGCTGTTAAAATGGTAACTTTGATCACTTTATCATATCAGCGTCAAAATATGCATTTATTTTCACTTTTAAGCTCGACTATTCAAAGAATAAGGAGAGCTATCCTACTCACCCGAGTGTCGGCGTCGGCGTAACCACTTGTGTTTAAGTTTGCCTACCACCTCCTCAAATATTTTCAAAGTCCATTGATCTTTGGCTTTGAAACTTTGCACACTTGTTCACCATCATGCCCCCACCCTATACACAGGAGGAGGTAACTCTATCAAATATTTTGACAAAATTATGCCCCTTCTTCTCTTACAATTTATGTTGAAGTTTGCGTACCACCTCAAATATTTTCTAAGTTCATTGACAAATGGCTTTGAAACTTTGCACACTTGTTCACCATCGTGCCCCCACCCTATACACAGGAGGAGGTAACACTATCAAGCATTTTGACAAAATTATACCCCTTTTTCGACTTAGAATTTGCGTTAAAGTTTGCGTACCACCTCAAATATTTTCAAAATCCATTGACATCTGGCTTTGAAACTTTGCACGCTTGTTCACCATCATGCCCCCAACCTGTACACAGGAGGAGGTAACTCTATCAAGCATTTTGACAAAATTATGCCCCTTTTTCAACTCAGAATTTACATTAAAGTTTGCAAACAACCTCAAATGTTTTCAAAGTCCATTGACATCTGGCTTTGAAGGTTTGCATGCTTGTTCACCATCATGCCCCCAACCTGTACACACGACGAGGTAACTCTATCAAGCATTTTGACAAAATTATACCCCTTTTTCGACTTAGAATTTGCGTTAAAGTTTGCATACCACCTCAAATATTTTCAAAATCCATTGACATCTGGCTTTGAAACTTTGCACGCTTGTTCACCATCATGCCCCCAACCTGTACACAGGAGGAGGTAACTCTATCAAGCATATTGACAAAATTATGCCCCTTTTTCAACTCAGAATTTACATTAAAGTTTGCAAACAACCTCAAATATTTTCAAAGTCCATTGACATCTGGCTTTGAAGGTTTGCATGCTTGTTCACCATCATGCCCCCAATCTGTACACACGACGAGGTAACTCTATCAAGCATTTTGACAAAATTATGCCCCTTTTTCGACTTAAAATTTACGTTAAAGTTTGCATACCACCTCTAATATTTTCCATTCAATTTATGTAAGTATCTCAGCACATCAATTCATGTATGGTATTGAAATCTAATCTAACAGTGATCCATGCATGTTTTGCCAAAACTTTTCAATCCATACACCGAAAAGCGGCGGAATTGTCGAGCGCTTGTTATAATTTTGGTTTCAACATGTTGTGGTTTTCTCACATAAGATTATGATATATAGAAAGAAAACATGTAATTTTGCATATAATGCACATATATATATATCACCATTGTAAAATTCAATAGTTTTGCATAAAAATAACAGAATAAATATGCAACACATGCAGTGAGACAGAATTTGAAATACAAATATATGAAAAACTATTGTCAATGTTCAGGTACAGGGCTTCCATTAAGAATTTGAAACAGGAAGTATGAACTTCCTAACATTCAATTTTGGAAGTTTTTCACTGAAATGTGGAAGTTTAAGTCTCCAGAATACAATATCTTGTTCAACTATTTTTCAACAAGTATATTAAAAATCAAATAATTTGCAACTTTAACTTGCCAAATTCACAGACATATATATGTTATAATAATTTATTTTACTTAAAAACAGTTAAACTGATTGAAATTGTGACCATAAAAGTAATATTGACAAAAGGTTTTGATATTTTGAACTTCCAAGCTTTCAACTTTGGAAGTTTTCTTCAAAATTATGGAAGTTTTTGTCCTTCCAAAGGTCCAATTTTGGAAGTTTTAACCCATTTCTAGGGAGTAATATATTTTCAAACTTCCTTTAACGGAAGCCCTGAGGTAGTTATCATTATTACTGTTTTATATACTTAAAATATATTTCAAGTATGCATGTATTTCTTATAACATTTGGTTGAATGAAAGTATATTTACATTTTGAGGGTAAAATTATTTCACTTAGAGGTCTGGTATTAAACAATATCAAAAGTGCATAAATAAAGCAACAATGTCATGTTTTATGAGAAAAAAATGAATGAGGTCATGGTGGATAGCATCGGCGACTGATAAGCCTTGCCTTATCTGGATACTAAATTGTCAGTCTTTTATTGGTTGACCGGTATGGCTTGCAAGGCATTTTCCTGGTTGTACCATTTATATACAGTAAATCAACCCAATATAACCTGATGAATTTTCCCCACACATGCCTCAAAATTTGTCAACAACCTGCGTGCTATTTTATGCTTTATCTCAATAACTACCCATCTTTAAGCATTTCAGACTGGACTCTAACAGTGTTGGATGACTGAATACACATGCATCATGTAACAAATGCTGAAAGTAAGAAAAATAATTTAATCAAATGATAACCAGCAATTGATATGCTTAAAAACTTTCAAATTTTCATTCAGTAAAGGCAGCCTAGTAATTTGATCATTTCTTCATGCCCTATTTAATTAAACAAAATACAATCGTGCATTAATTATTATACTTTGGAACATAGATACATGTATAAGTTCATTTAAAAAGTCCTATGCGAACTATTTATCCACCAACTGGAATTAGAAATGGGCTTTTTCGAAATAAATAAATCAATAAAATACCAATAAAACATCGAAAATAAGAACAAGAAACAGAAACATGATTTCAGTGTAAGGTCGTTTTTAATTTCACCCATGGTTGTAGAAAAGAATAATTTTTATGACAATTACTTCACTTGTGAAATGAAATACGATCTTACACTGATATCAATTAAAATCGTCTGTTTCTTCCCGTGATAAGAAACCATCTTGTCTTAAATAAAAAAACAACAAGATCATTGTGGAAGTTTTTATCATTTGTCATATAGAAAAACATACCGTAAATGTATATTTCACTGAAATAATAAAGTGGTGACAATTTGATGTTGGTTTTACTTAGTTAATCATTAAGGAGAAGATTTTAGCAAATATATGTTCTGTTTTTATCTCACGTGAGCACGAAGTGCTCAAGGTGAGCTATTGTGATCATCCTGTGTCCGTCGTAGTCGTCCGTTTGTCCGTTGCCAACAATTTGACTGTTAACACTCTAGAGGTCACAATTTGGGCACAATATTAATGAAACTTGGTCAGAATGTTACCCTCAATAAAATCTTGGACAAGTTCGATATTGGGTCATCTGGGGTTAAAACTACGTCACCAGATCAAATTAAAGGAAAAGCTTGTAAACACTATGGAGGACACATTTATGACTGTATCTTCAGGAAACTTAGTCAGAATGTTAATATTAATAATGTCTAGGTCAAGTTGGAATCTGGGTCATGTGCAGTCAAAAACTAGGTCACCAGGTCAAATTGAAGGAAAAGCTTGTTAACACTCTAGGTCACATTTATGACTGTATCTTCATAAAAGTTGCTCAGAATGTTTATATTAATAATCTGTAAGTCAAGTTTAAATCTGGGTCATATGTGGTCAAAAACAAGGTCACCAGGTTAAATTGAAGGAAAAGCTTGTAAACAATCTAGAGGTCACTTTTATAAATGTTTCTTCAGGAAAGTTGGTCAGAATGTTTATATTAATAATCTCTAAGTCAAGTTTTAATCTGGGTCATGTGCGGTCAAAAACTAGGTCATTTGGTCAGATCATAGGAAAAGCTTTTAAGCACTCTAGAAGTCACATGTATGACTGAAATTCATGAAACTTAGTCAAGATGTTTTTATTGATTAGCTCTCGGCCAAGTTCGAATCTGGGTCATGAGCCGTTAAAAACTAGGTCAACAGGTCAAATTTAAGGAAAAGCTTATTAACACTCTAGAGGTCACATTTGTGACTGTATGTTCATGAAACTTAGTCAGGATGTTTATATTGATTTGCTATAGGCCAAGATCGAATATGGGTCATGGTCTTGATCAGAATGTTATTCTTGATTTTGAAACTGGGTAATCAGAGGTCAAAAACCAGGCCACTAGGTCAAATAATAGAAAAACTTTGTTCAAATAATAGGAAAAGCATGTTAGCACTCTAGAGGCCACATTTATGAACATATGTTCATGGAACTTGATCAGAATGTTATTCTTGATTTTGAAACTGGGTAATCAGAGGTAAAAAAACAGGCAACTAGGCCAAATCATAGAAAAACTCTGGAAACACTGTAGAGGTAAAATTCTCTCTTTGATCACCATTAAACTATGTCAGAATGTTTGTGTTTATGAAGTCTATGTCAAGTTTGAAACTGGGTAACATGAGGTCAAAAACTAGGTCACGAAGTCAAATTATAGAAAGCATTGTTAAAACACAGTTGAGTCCATATTTTCTACTTTATCTGGTCAGAATGTACTTATTACAGCAAGGTAAGGTTTGTACTTTCCATCGCCTTTAAAAACACTTATTCCCTCCCCCTGTCACAATTGCCTTCGCCCTGAAAACACTTATTTCACACTTGAATTGGAGCGATACAGGGCCTTTAGGGCCCTCTTGTTTTTATTTTTAATAGTATTTTCTTTGTTTGTTCCCAGTTTTAGTACAATGATGCCTTTTATCATGAAACTCCATGATCACACCGTTTGAGACCTTATATTTGCTAAGGCAGACTGTGTGTGATGTTCATAGTTTCATACAAATACTGCATCATATAAAAAGTATTTGCATTAGGTGCTCTGAATTGTATTCCTTCGTCTACATACAGAGTCGGGATTCCTAATCATAAAAGTATTTGGGGTTTAACTATAAGTTTATTAGTTGTTATATTATTAGATTCACTCAAGTTAATGCATACATTGATAAGATTTTCCACTTAAGTTTTTGTTGGGATAATAGTGAGGTTGTGCACACAAACTGGTTTAAACCCGCCCCACCCCTCCCCCAAGTAAATTTACATTTTACTGACCGTTCCTAGGGTCACCTAACAATCCTTGATAAACACACCTAGTTTTTAGCTCTACTGGCCAAAGGCCAGAAGAGCTTATGCGATGGTAATGTGTACGTAGTATGTGCATCCGTGCGGCCGTGCGTCTGTAAACAATTGCTTGTGAACACGATACAGTCTTCATTTTTGATTGTATCTCGATGAAACTTGTACAGTATCTAGATATCCATTAGAGCTGGGTTCCTTTCGAAAACCAGCCAGATCCGCCCATGCATGCCTAGATTATGGCCCTTGATAGTATAAAAAATGCCATTGTGTATACAATTGCTTGTGAACACGATACAGTCTTCAGTTTTGATTTTATCTCGATGAAACTTGTTCAGTATCTAGATATCCATTAGAGCTCGGTTCCTTTCGAAAACCAGTATGATCTGCCCATGAATGCCTAGATTATGGGCCATGAAAGTTTTCAAGAAATGCTTTCTATTTTTAGCCAGGTCTGCATGAGCGAATTCTTTTTTTAGCCAAGTTTACATGTACATGTAAATTCAAGTCTAGAGTTAAGGGAGACAATTTGCAAGTCTAGGATTTTGAGAGACAATTTGCTTTTTGCTTCTGCAGTTGATTTTGTGAATTACTCTGCCTTGTTCTTGTTGAAAGCCCAAAGGCCATTTTTTAGCTTTAAGTTCTGTAGTTTGCGCATTCATCTTAACAAAATTGGTTGTGAATGTTTAAGTTATGCACCTGGTGTCATTACTGGCCACACCCAGGGTTCACAGGTTTGGTAAACATAAATCTGGAAAGGTTTGAAAATCTTTTTGTGTGTTCGTGCATCCATCTCAGCACAATTGATTGTGAATGTTTGTTCAAATTTATCAATGTTGTCCTAGGATGCCCTTGACTTTGACCTTTTGACCAACTTTTTTAACTTTTAAAACTACAGAAATTTTTACTATGAGTACAGTTTTGAAAGCATTTTTTTTTGTCAGATGACTTTTACTTGGCACATAATAAAATAGTTCATGCAACTAATCTGCTTATAATACTTTCTGGGCTCAGATGTTGAACGTGCTACGTGTTCAGGTAACCCAAACACAAAACATAAACTATATGTCTGTTGCCTTTTACCCATACATACATGCTCTGGATTGATATGACCACAAAAGCCATGCCAGTAGAGCATAGGCCCTTTTGGGCCTCTTGTTATGATAAAGTATACATGTACTGTGTTGTTTGTAGAGTTTTGTGCTGTTGTTCCATGTTTCTTGTTTGTGAATTTTTTGTTTTCGTGTTCTATATCTTTGACGTTTACCCTGTGCAATTAAACGGGGTTCATGTTTAAGCTTTCGGTCACTGAGCTTGTTTCTGTAGTTTTTCATATAAATATGGTTATAGAGTTCATTAATAATAAAAAATATACTCATTCTTCGTATACAAGTACATAATTATGCATTGTGCTTTTTCACACAAATCTGCACATTATATAAATTGCACGGTAATACGTCATAAAAATAAGATTATTCATACTGCAAACTTATCGTGTTTGACGTTTATTAAACAGAA
Organism: Mya arenaria; assembly: GCF_026914265.1. Classification (NCBI taxonomy): domain Eukaryota; kingdom Metazoa; phylum Mollusca; class Bivalvia; order Myida; family Myidae; genus Mya; species Mya arenaria. The sequence continues at coordinate 16,747,347 of NC_069137.1, forward strand.
ATGTACATACAAAGTATAACAAACATGTTATTTTTTAATTTAAGATTCAAATGGATATACACAAAGTCGAAAAGCCGTTCACGTGTGAGGTCTGTGGAGCTGGTTTGTCACGAAAATCTCATTTAAAGCGTCACAAGAGAATACACACAGGAGAGAGGCCATACAAATGTGGGATATGTGGGGCGGATTTTACTGATGGAACTGTTCTGATAAGACACGTGAGAATACATACTGGAGAGAAGCCATACAAGTGTGAGATGTGCTGTGCTGATTTCTGTCAAAAAGGTGATTTACAGAAACATATAAGAATACACACGGGGGTAAAACCATACAACTGTAATACATGCGGTGCTGCTTTCTCCGAGAAAGGTAATTTGCAGGCACATATAAGAATACACACCGGAGAGAAGCCATTCAAATGTGAGACATGTGACGCTTCTTTCTCACGCAAATGTTCTTTAAATATACACGTAAGAATACACACTGGAGAGAAGTCATACCTGTGTAAAATATGTGGTGTTGCTTTTTCGGTGAAATCGTATTTACAAAAACATACACGAAAACACACAGGCGAGAAGACATTTAGGTGTGAGACATGAGGTGCTGCTTACAATCAGAAGGTTGATTTACAGAAACATTCAAGCATACACACTGGAGAGTAGCCATTCAAGTGTGGTACATGTGATTTACCTTTCCCTTGAAATGGTAATTTACTGGAACATATAAGAAGACACTCAAGATAGAAGCCATATAAACAAAGTGGAGGTGATTTACAGAAGCATTTACGGAAACACACCGAAGAGAAGCAATTCATGTGTGATACTAGTCACATTAGTGATGCTGCTTTTTATCAGAATGGTGAAATGCAGAGACATATAAGAATTCACCAACAAGAGATGCTGTGAAGGTTTTGTTTTCTCTCTGAAATGGGGTGGGGGTGAGCTTATTTACCCTCGCCATCGGGTTATACCCATTCGGCGAGTACTTCTGAAAAGTAATTTGCATGACTATTTAATAATCCAAACATTTAAGAAGCCATTCAATTGTGTGACAAGGAGAAAAGCCATTCAATTGTGTGACCAGGGGAGAAGCAATTCAAGTGTGTGACCTGTTTGGCCAATTTCTGTGATTTACAAAAACATATATAAGAAAACATACAGGAGTAAAGCTTTGCAAGTGTAAGAAAAATAGAGCTGCTTTCTCACAGGAAGTTTGTTTATAGAAAAATATACCAATACACGTGGGAGAGAATCTATACAATTGTGAGATGTTTGACGCTGATTTTCCCCCTAATATTCACAGGAGAGGAGCCTTTCCTGTTCTAAATTTCATTGAGTAGGGCTTGTTGAAAGTTTCTGATTCCAGACACTAGTGTAATAGTTTGGGCTTTTTCATTTCATTTTAAAACGTTCGTAGTGCAAAACGTGTTGCTTACGATTTTAACTTGCTTAAGCGTTAGCCTGAGTTTGTGGCGAGTTATGAGAGCCTAAAACATTTATCTAATGCATGTTATTTATAAATCTGAAATAAAGTTATTTTGTCTACATATCTCTAATTAATCTTTTTAAATAATGATAGTACTGGCGATACCGACTGTGGTGTGAGGTTGAGGTTAAGATACATATTCGACCTCTGTTTGAATAAACCTAATGTGGCAGAAGTGTCCAACCTGGATTAAGTGGCCACATGTACCATGCAGCCACTGTGTCCTTTTCCCAAGGGTGGCCACTTAACACAGGTTTGACTGTTACTATTTCATTTTCATATCTACAAAGCTTGATATCTTACATTTTAAAGCTGCACTCTCACAGATTTACCATTTTAACAACTCTTATTTTTTGTCTTGGAAAAAAAGAAAAAAAATGCGTAAATATCTGCAAACCAATGATATAAGACTGCTGACACAAATAAATCGTAGATTTTTCATATTTCCGTTCGAAAATTAATGTTGTATGGCCTAAACCTAAACAAAGCATCGATTTTTCAACTTAAATTTAAAAAAAATGCGATCTAATGTTTTGTCAGCAGTCTTATTTAGCTGGTTAAAATGGATTTTCCCAAAAATTGGCTCGGTCCGAAACAAAAAATGAAAAGTTGTCAAAAAGTTCAATCTGTGAGAGTGCAGCTTTAAAACAGTTACCAAAAATTCAAAAATATAAATTAGTCACCATTTAAAAAAAAAAAAAGCACAGTATACGTCACTGATAGCACCGCATTTGGCATTTGATTAATAACTTAGTTTCTTTAAACACTTCACAAAACTGCCGCCTGATAGAAAACTGGCAAAACATTAGTTTGTCGAACTGAGGAAACCAATTACCTTATCAAACTCTGGTAATAAAACGACGCGGGACTCTTTAAACAACATAGAGGTAGCTTTGTTGCCCTCAAACGACGTTATTTTTCACGTGGAATACACACAATGATGTAGGTGTTTAGGAATGTGCATGCATCATGGTTAAACAATGAATCCTTATGATTAAATTTGGAAGTCAAACGGTTATATCGACATTTACCAGAACATGACGGGCGCTTTCAGTTCCAAACACTATTTTGTGTACTTCTGTGTGTATTCTTCAAACATGGTATACACATTGGCTATGTTCACTTTGTTCTATTCTGTTCAATGTTGTACACATTCAAGAACGAATTTCAACAAAAACAATGTTAGTATGGGGCAACCTTAAATGATCCACACTAAACTGTGTTAATAGCTGTGTATATCAAATATATCAAGTTTGCATCGCTCAGTATAAGCTACTGGCATCTATCTAGTGACAACTAACAATTGAAATTTGATTTATGATGGAACCGCTTTATCGCTTTCATCAGGAATATTATACGAATCAGAAGGTTTGTTTCGCATAAGAAGTGAACGTAGGACAAATGTATACAATAATTTAATATAGAGCACCTCAACGGACGGTTATGCTATTGATGCTATCGTTGTTAAAGCAACATGTTTTGAAACTATACATTGAGAGTAATTTAATTCAAACGTACTCGTGCATTTTCATACAATAATGTTTAATAACTTCTTAGTGTCAGATCCCTTCGTTTCTGTGTGGTCTTGCCTACTGCCTCATATTATCGTACTGAGAAGGCGGGCCCGGTTCAACTCGGGCAATCGCCAGAACTGCCTCATTAATTATTCATGATTAAGAGATTTTTCTAGCCAAATTGCCCACGGTACACAACGAAGCATAGCGTGGTGTGTATCAGGGATATCCGACGATGACTTTTGTATAGCGTGTTTTACAAGTCAGAACTTTATAAATACTTGGCATAGCAAAGGTAGATTTTGCATTTCGTGTTGGTTACAATGTACTAAGAGTTATTGAGTTGCTGTTTTACTGTAACAACACATTTCTTCAAATCCTGTAGTTTGTTAGAAAAGATGATGCTGTAAAGATATAAACTGTGACTTTTGGATGGAAGTAATCAAGATATGCCCTAAGAAAATTGCCACTCATTGCTGTTCCTCCAAACTATATTTATGTGAGGAACTACAGAAACAAGCTTAGTAGCCAAAAGTTTACAAATAAACCCCGTTTGATGGCACAGGGTAAAGGTTTAGGGTTAGGGTTATCGGCTTAATAATAAGAATAAAAATAATGTTTGTAAACTTTCATCAACACTTGAGTACACTGATATTTTCAAATAATTGGAACAACGCACCAAGTTTATAAAGATAACCTGCCTACTGTCGGTAAACTATACCACCGTGAAAATGGCTGCAGTGGTATCGGATATTCTCTGCAGGATCTGATAAGCTCCGCCTACCAGCTAGTCGTCAGCAAATATAATTCACTGCATTAAATTAATGTATTTCAAAAGCCAAAGTTAGTTGTTGTTAAACTGTTGTACAGAATAAACCTATTATGCAAATCCCGTTTCGGGTTTGACTTACTCTTTTACATAAACAAGGATTTGTTTCTTAAAGCTGCACTCTCACAGATTGAACGTTTTGACAACTTCTTTATTTTTTTCCTTGGAACGAGCCAATTTTTGCGAAAATCCATGGAAATCAGTGATTAAAGACTGCTGACAAAAAATAGATTGCAGATTTTTATATGTAAGTTGAAAAATGCATGTTTTATGTGTTTTTCTTAAACCGTTATAGTAACGGTTAAAGTCATAAAACAATATTTTCGAACGGAAATATAAAAATCTACGATCTGAGTGTTTTGTCAGCGTTCTTATATCATTGGTTTGCAGATATTGACGCAAAAATTTGCCCTTTCCAAGACAAAAAAATAAAAAAGTTGTAAATCTGTGAGAGTGCAGCTTTAATGTTCTTATTAAACATACCACAGGACATTAAAATGGCCATACAGCTATTTACATTAAGCAGTTTCTTTTTAACATAAGATTTATTGAGATATGATTGAGTACGTACATGACTTTAACCATGTACATATAAACTAAGATGTTTTTGAAATTGAAGACAATTGTCATTATTTAAATTCCTAGATAACATAAATTTGTAATATTCATTTTCCATTTCATTGAAATTACACTGCGCATATTTAATTTCGGTTCATTGGTTATTAGATTACTTTCATGTTAAAATTTGTTTCGTAACACGTTATTAAGAATTATTGCAGGGTTTATCTACACTGATAAATATCCCTCTAGTATTTACTTTTTACTCTGTTTATGTCGCCTGCATAATATAGTATGTTGATTTACAGGTTTTGTAAATAGAAAACCTTGAATTATTTACAAGACAAAACGGAAAACCACATTTGCTCCATTAGCTACGACACTGCAGTAATTTAAAACTAATACAATCAGACAAATATATAAATCGATGTATAGAAATACTTTGGAGGAAACTCTTTTTTGTTCAACAAATGTTTAAATATTTATCAAAACCTTGGAACACGTTCGAGGTTCGGAAAACACATGGGTCGATTACACTTTGGTGTTAATCGACTAATACAGCAAAAACATCTATTCTTTCTTATGTTTTACCCACTTTTAGGTGATTTCGAATTTCTTCTCCATTTGTTTTCTTCAGAAAACACGTTTCCAAACCGTTGTGATTGAGCACATGTGAATAGCCACCGTATTTCATCAAATATGATAATAAAACCATTATTGTGCAAACTGCACTTTGTTCCAGACGCCATTGGCGGTGATTTAAATGAGGAACACCGTGCATTTACTTATCTGTATCGTGTTTATTATGAAGCGTGAAACGAAAACATTGGATTCCGAGACCCCACTGGTAATTACGATCGGGTGAGTCCCAATGTTAACCGGCCTATATATATTACGATATCATTTTACATACTAAATAATATAAAAAGTTAAACTGTGTTTAGTTTGAATACTCTTGATAAGGTTTTTTGGGGTTTTTTTTGGCGACCGGCCTTCGATAGAGATCACTGCTTAGGAAAGTCATAACTTTGATAACAGAGCGATTACCCTTACTATGTTCACTCGTATATTTTGACACAAGAGTCTTACTATACATTATTTTATAAGAAACTTTCAGATGACTGATAGACTGATAGAAGTATCAATTATATATAGAATATAAACTTTCAGATGTCTGATAGACTAATAGAAGTATCGATTATATATATATATATATATATATATATATATATATATATATATATATATATATATATATATATATATATATATATATATATATATATATATTCAAGAATTATAACATACGACGATAATGAATGCTTATTATCTATATATATAACGGACGCACTCCGTCAGACTTATGGATTTTTTTTGTGCGTCATTTCTAAACAGATTTTTATATCAGCTGAATCCAATTGCCTTGTTTGATTGCAACATTACACGTTCAATGCAAAATAATAAATAAGCCCAACTATGAGAATTAATTTGACACATCTTATCTACCAATGTCACGTCGTAAACTCGGCTGTTAGCTGTTCACGTTTGCCGGAAGTAGTCTCAGCATGGAATTTTTGCTCAACAGCTCTGTAGAAGAATCCATACCATTTTCCCTAATATTCTAACGTTAGCATGTTACTATATATAGAAAATCAAATCTCATAACAACGTTTAAACGGTGTCATTTATTGAATGTATTTAAACGTATAATATAAAACTCATGTTAAAATGTGCCCTCCACTTGCCTGTTTTAAGACCTTAAATAAATAGCAAACATGTGAGTACACCTCTTATTCGAGAAACTAGGATAAATGATAAACGCTGTAATCACGTTTTTTCCTTAATAATTTAAAACAAATACATACATGTATGCAGACATATTAGAATACCGCTGATTTATGTAACTATCATCAATTATAATAAACAAACAAACTGTATAAAATATAAAGAAAGTATTGTGGCGTTGCTCACTTTTGATTGAAAAAAAGTGTTTAAATACTTATTATCTCATATAATCCATTGAACTCATATATTGCTAAAGATAAAAAAACAAAATATTGTTATTAGTTTTCTTTTTTCAAAAATAATATATATTCCAGAAGATGTTACAGCAAATAAAAGGCAGGTTAACAAAGACAAGGACTTGAAAGTGGTGTTTCTTAATTACTGCATATTTAAGCTATGTTATAATCCAAGTCGGAACCAGATCGTAATGAGCTCGGATAGCACTTTAAGCAGCCTTAAATATACACTTTGTTACACAATTACACTTGAATCAATTGGCAATACTCAATGTGTACACTTTATACTGGAAAATATATACATTAAAACGCAGCAAATACTTATTCTGTCGTTTGTGACTCATACACTATTGCAAGAACAAGTATTGATAAACTGACACATTTGTACTTGTTGTGTTTTATTTCGTATTAATTACTAGCAGATCCAGGGGGGCACAATATAAGTTTGAAATAGGCCACATCAGCATGATCCGTAATCAAATTAACATAAAACATTTAGGTATACAAATAGCAATCATGTTAACTATTAACAAGTATATTTGTATATTAGAAGTATGTACAACTGTATCTATAGAATCTGACATTTCAAATATTCACCAAACTTCTCACAAGAATAAAGCTTCTTATTCGACTGTTTTTATGAGAAAGCAATATGCCATGTTCTCTTCTCTGTTTCTCAGGTGAAGTTTTTACAAAGATCACTAAATATAAAGTAAATCCTAATAGCTCAAACCTGTATGGCTTCTCTCATGTGTTTACATGTAGTCTTATAAATATGTGTCGATGATTCTTTCAGGGATTTGGCAACATCGCACGTGTTATATTTGTATGGCTTATCCCCTGTGCGGATTGTCATACCTGCAAACACTCATTTTGAAGAACACAACACAATGAATCCTACACTTATAAGAAATATATTCGAACAGATACAGACTGACCAGCGACAGCAGCAAATATACGGCTTCTCTTCTGTGTGCATTTTACAACACTTTCCAGAGAGAAAGCATCTTCACTTGTTTGCATATTTTGAGAGAAAGCAGCATCGCCTGTCCCACACTTGTTTGGCTTTTCGTATGTGTATATTCTTCTACATTTGTGCATGTGTTCTAAATGACTTTTCGGGGGTAAAGCAAAAACTAATATCTTATACTTGTATGGTTTACCTCTTGTAATGTATGAATTATTGTATGACTATGTGCTTGTAAATGTCTTTTCAAAAGAAAGCAGCATCACATAACTAAAGTGTGTTTATACCCTGTGTTTATTCGTTTATTTGTTTAATATTGTATTGTTTAAGAGAAAGCAGCTTCACATATCACACACGTTAATGGCTTCCCTCACTTTTATTTTCTCATTTGTACCTGTAAAAAACTATAATGATGGAAATCAGCACCCCATACATACAATTGTATGACTTTTCTTTTAAACGCTAACAGCAGTAGAATGGAACTCAAACATTTGTATGACTTCTCTCCTTTGTGTTGTACACTCATATGCTTCTGTAGATAATTTATCTGACAGAAATCGGCATCCCCTGCCTCTCACTTATTGGTCTTATATGGTGTGTATTCTTATATGCCGCTGTAAAGAACTATTCTGAGAGAAAGCAGCATCACATGTCTCACATTGGTATGGCTTCTCTCCTGTATGTATTCGTAAATGTATTTTTAAATGATGGTTCTGCGAAAAAGCAGAATCACATAGTCCGCACTTGTAAGGCCTCTCTCCTGTGTGTATTTTCATATGTGTCCGTAGATTACAATCCTGCGAGAAAGCAGCATAACATATCTGACACGTGTATGGCTTCTCGCCTGTATGTTTTCTTATATGTTTCTGTAATCCATTTTTCAGAGGAAAGGCAGCATCACATATCTCACACTTGTATGGCTTCTCTCCTGAGTGTTTTCCTAAATGTAGCTGTAAATAATCCGTCCGAGCGAAACGAGCGTCACATATCTCACACTTGTATGGCTTCTCTCCCGTGTGCATTCTTATATGTTTCTTTAAATCACCTTTTTGAGAGAAATCGGCATCACACACCTCACAATTGTATGGCTTTTCTCCTGTGTGTATTTGAATATGTTTTTGTAAATGATATTTCCGAGAGAAAGCAGCATCACATATCTCACACTTGTATGGCTTCTCTCCTGTATGCATTCTTATATGTTTCTTTAAATCACCTTTCTGAGAGAAAGCAGCATCACATATCTCACACTTGTATGGCTTCTCTCCTGTGTGTTTTCTTACATGGTATGCTAAATTACTTTTAGTAGCGAAAGTAGCATCACATAACTCACAATTATATGGCTTTTCTCCTGTGTGTATTCTTATATGTTTTTGTAAATTATCTTTTCTCGAGAAAGCAGCATCACATATCTCACACTTGTATGGCTTCTCTCCTGTATGCATTCTTATATGTTTCGTTAAATCACCATTCTGAGAGAAATCAGCATCACATATCTCACACTTGTATGGCTTCTCTCCTGTATGTATTTTCATGTGACGCTTTAAATCAGGTTTCCGTGAAAACTTTGCCCCACAGACTTTACATACATGATTGTATGGCTTCCCTCCTGCGTGCACATCCATGTGAATCTGAAAATACAATACATGTATGTAACTTCATACTGGCAAAAGTGTATACGGGAAATAAATAGACTTATTTAATAGACTTAGTCTCGTGTACATATAACACAGTTTCAAAATTCTGTTTATCTTAAGACATCAAACTAAAATGATTTAAATCTTGGTTGTTTTATAGAATTTTGTAAATAAGTACACGCTAATAGCGGCATTATATATATATACATTTACCCACATTTAAAAGTGAACCAGCAAAAATGTCAGCCCTTTTCAGCATTTTAAAATTAAAACACATCAATGATCATACACAAATACAAATTTAAACACCATGGCGAATTAAAAAATGCATTAACATGTTACCATTAAGTCACATGAGAGTATTTATCTGAGTCTCAAAATAGAACTGAACATGATAAAAACGCCATATAAAGAAGTACTAACATAATACTACCAGAATAATTGCACAGATGGGGCATGGTAGAGTATGTTTCAGTCGGTCGTGTTTTAATGACGGGTGTTCGTAACTGAAGCCATGATGAACTTTTCACATCTGCGTGTTACATGTAATTTAGTGGTTTGCTGATAAATATTGAAATATATGTAAATATTGGAAGGACCCCGGACACTATCAACAGTACATGCGCATTCATCGTAATTGTGAAAAATAAGAGTTCATAATCATATACTAGTATTCATATATAACAAGGGATGTTTGTCAACCATCATTTTCCCCTGAGCGCCATGTTATGAGGAATATTTGGACAATTGAATGAAATACATGTATGCATAGACTAAAATGACAGCTGATTTGTCATTGACATTGGATGCCTTTAAGGCAGTCTTAAGATTTTGAACATTCATTAAATTGGATGATTAAATAAACAACAAGGGCAATCAAGAGATTAGAAACAAAGACATGACATGTTTGTAAAACGATCTGCCAATAAACTTTGAAACTTGTACCACACTTATAGACTGTATGAAGTAATAATCGTACTAATTGAAACATCAATAGAAGAATAAAAGTCAACACATTCAATGATACAGGTAACTATCTAATGTGATGAATTAAAGTTAGAAATGCAATACTTGTGCTACAATCGAAAACACCACTCAGACGCATAAATTCTGCATAACAATGTCCATGCTCTACACGAGATCCTCGTGGGTATAACTTTGAGTTATATGACGTCACACAGTGTGACTGTTTGATCTAAAGCCGATAAAAGGTGTTTATTCAGTTAATTGCATGAATAAAATGGTGTTTAATGGGATTTTAATTAACTTGATGAAGGATTTACACTTTCAGGCGTAATAAATAAGTTTATAATCATTAACAACTACGGATAAATTAATAAGTGGTAAAATGCAAACATAAAGAAAAAAGGCAGATTTAACATACATGTAGATAAAATGTAAAAATGGTTATTTTCTATGAATTCGGACAGCGAAAAAAAATAATTATTTTAAGGTGTCCGAACTCTAAGGTGAATTACGGTATATCTCGTCAAGGGAGATCACAGCACGCCGTACCGATCATTCGGAACTCCTCGGCCATTTTATCGAAAACAACCTCGGATGTATTTGGACGGTTTACACACTCAAAAAGTGGTACGTTTTAAGTCCGCTGCAAGTAGATCGCGTAGTAATTTTATTTAGCAGTTAAACTTTGTGACTTAACTCTTGGGATTCTTCATTATGTTTGCTATAATACAATTCAATGACAATAAATTTAAACTTAGATCAATAAATACAACTCTAAAACACTACATTTAACTAATGATATAATTCAAAATTTTACGAACTACTTCAGCAGATGTACCTGCATACATCCGAGGTTGTTTTCGATAAAATGGCCGAGGAGTTCCGAATGCGTACCGATGAGATATTTCTGGAAATAGGTACACGGTGTCGAGGTAAATATCGCCCCGACAATTTTTTTTATCAACAAGCTCGACGATTTTATTTTCATCGCCCGTCGGGTTATTTTAAAGGATTTTTTCGTAGACCGGGTCATTTTTTCGTCGCCTCGGGCGATCGGGCTACCGTTAATTTCGCACACTGATTCAAAGTGTGAGGATAGTAGGTACAGTTTTTAATCATGTTCAGATGATGACTGGTATTTGCAGATAGGCATGCATGTATCCCCTCAGCGGTAGGGAAAAAGTAAATATGACGTAAATTTAATGACCTATATAGGAGTTGCGACCTTGACATTAGACTCTATGAACTCAAAATCCGTAAGAGTCATCTACTGGTGACCCTAACCTAAATGTCAAGTTTGAGGGCCATGGGTGCAAGCATTGACGAGTTATCACTAGGATAACTTTTTCTTATTCAAGGTCACAGTGACCCTAACCTTTGAACCGATGACTCCTATAATTCATAGGGGTCATTAACTGGCCCAGCCAAAACCTTCATATCAAGTTTGAGGTCCAGGAATTGTCGAGTTTGCATTCAAGGTTACTGAGACCTTGACCTTTGACCCGATGACCCTAAAATCAATAGGAGTTATCTACTGGCTAGGCTCAACCACCAAGTCAAGTCAAGTCTGAGGACCATGTGTGCAGGCATTGTCGAACTATAACTCGGACAACCCTGTAACATATAAGGTCACTGAGACCTTTGACCTGATGACCTCTTAAATCAATAGGGGGTCATCTACTAGTCAGGACCTGCATCCATGTCAAGTTTGCTAACCATAGGTCAAGTCATTGCTTAGTTATCACTCGGACAACCTTTTGCAACCTTTTCCCTTTAAAGTTTCCTGTGACCTTGACCTTTGACCCCTTGAATCAATAAGGGCCAACTACAGGTCAGGCCCAACTTTCATGTCAAGGTTAATGACTATAGGACCAACCGGCCGACATGTGCAAAGCAATATATACTTTCTTCTAAGGGAGGGGGGCATAATTATTAATTATATGTTTCGCTAATGTTCTACTAGTATATGATTTGAATTTCATCAAATAAAACATTGTACACATCATGCATCAAAACATCTTTATGAACAGGTGTAGTGTATCAAAAGACATATTCTGTTAAATGGTTTGTTGATGGACGGGAAAGAAAAAAACTTCCAAATGTGTTCATGCTTAAAGTAGGCTTATAGAACTGAGATAGAACACGCTAACTCTTATCTAACCCAACTAATTTAAGATCATTAGATGTCTTGAGTTGGCTGACTTATTGCCTTATCAAATACTGTAATCTATAAAATGCATGAGGAATTAATTAAGATTCAGAGTCATTGCAGTATAATGTTACAGTCACTGTGTATTTTTTTTCGAAATAAAGAATGGTCTTCCTCCTCAGTGTATGACAGAGCAAATGTTAACACTGGAAAGGCTTTGTTCTTACAGTAGCAGATTTAGTTCTGAAGAGTGTTATTTAACCCCTAAGGTCTAAATATTTTGCAAATCATGGATGTAGTAAGTTTATTATCAACCAATTGATGTTTAAACTATAGACTAGTCACTGATTTTTTTTTAAATTATTTTCACCGCCTGTGTCTCGCAAATTCGGAAAAAATTGTTGACTTTGGGGAAAATCCAAAATTAAGCCAAAATAGCTAATGTAATGGCAAAATGAAATACACATGTTTTCACTTTTAATGCATGCATTATTCTGTGAAAAAGTAATTCTTGTCAAGATTTTGTTCATTATTCAAGGAATTCATTGCTTGTTTATTTATTGAAGTAATATGCATTTATTTAACAATTTTGGGGGGAAAATGGACATTTTTTCACACGGGGAAACAGCATTTAGAAGGCTGTAAATTGCATAAAAAAATAACTGTTGACACACTAAATAATTTTTCAAGTTGTTATACAGTTATATAAAGGTACTTGTTTATTAAACAGACCAGTTTTCCCTTATAAAATCAGTTTTACTATGATTTATTTTTACTTTGAGATTATAAACATTGTATTTCTGTTAACATTTCCCCCAATGGGCATGTGAACTGTAGCATTGTCTTGTCAACTCAATTATCTTCTGTATATATATTTAAAGGTGCACTCCAACAGATATATCGTTTTTACCAATTTTTTTTATGTTTTGTCTTGGAAAGAGCAAATTTTTGTGTAAATATCTGCAAACCAGAATTCTATAAAGGAGCCATTCATTATGAGCAAGAATGGCAATCAATTTGTGAAAATAGTAAATTGCAACCACAGATAGACAAATGAAGCAAATTGGTCACACTTGACAATTTTTTAAAGCATGTTTTCAAAACAATTGAGGAAATTCAAGAAGAACCATGAATACAGTAAAACATTCAAGGGGTACAAAATTCAAGAAGATAAAAATACACAGGAACCCTCATTTTGGATTTTTGTATAATGGGGACTGACATGAAAATCAATTTACTCTTTGCTTTTTCTACAAGCAAAAAAAAGTCAAGCATGTCCGTAATGTCTCGTTCGATAATGAACAAGCTCAACTAGGCATTTAATCTGTCTCAAGCTTGCATGACAGTGATTTTCATTTATAAATATTTTTACCACCTGTGCCTTGCAAATTGGGAAAAATACAAAATCAGATCAAAATAGCAAATATAATGGCAAATATACATGTTTTCACCTTTTTATGTGCACTTTAAGATGTGAAAGAGTTAGTCTTGCCAAGATTTTGTTTATTTTTCAAGAATTCATTGCTTTTTAATTCATTTACATTATGTACATAAAATTTTATCAAATTGGGATTTTTTTTGTGTTTTTTTTATGCATACTTTAAAGCTGCACTCTCACAGATTTACTGTTTTGGCAACTTTTTTTTATTTTTTGTCATGGAATGAGCCAATTTTTGTGTATATATATCTGCAAACTAGTATTATATGACTGCTGACAAAAGGTTAGATCGCTATATTTTATATTTCTATTCGAAAATTAATGTTTTATGTCTTAAACCGTTACTACCGTTGAAGGAAAATGCATAAATCATCAATTTTTGAACTTAAATATGAAAATATGCAATCTGAATTTTTGTCAGCAGTCTTGAACCACTTGTTTATAGATTGGCTTGTTCCAAGACAAAAAATATTTTTTTTGTCAAAACGTTCAAACTGTGAGAGTGCAGCTTTAAACTGTGAAAGAGTTAGTCTTGTCAGGATTATGTTTATTGTTCAAGAAATCATTGCTTTTGTATCCACTATTATGTACATTTATCAAATTGGATTTTTTTTTTTTTTAGATTGAGAAAAATGGACATTTTTTTGCAATCCTTAAGGCAGTAAATTTCACCTAAAAAATCAAGCCTTTAGAAGATGTAGATTGGCTTGCACCAACAAAAATCACATGATTATTCTATGTTATATCTGTTTTTTTCAATTTATATTTATAAGATACAATTTTCAACGTAACATCTGTGTTGGTTTAGATATGTTTTGACAATAAAATGCAGTATAGATACAGTGTTCTCAATAAGAACCGGCTGCTGGCCAAAATGGACGGTTCAAATGGCAATAGGGCCAGTTCAAATTTGGAAAACTAAATGAATTTTCAGTAGAATAAGTAGAAGCTGGTCAGTTACTTTACCATTTGAGACGGTTTAATCAAAACTTATTGAGAACCCTGTAGATATATAATTAGTAATGTTGCAATAATCCATTTTAACAGATTGGTTAAAATTGGTGAAACAATCAATTGTATTTGGTCATAATCCATCATTGTTTCAAGTGCTGAGTTATTTTTCATCTTTCCTTATTTGCATTCAGTTAATGTTCACCAATTTTTTACTTTGGGTTGCCTTGGTGAGGGCTACCAGACAAATCGGCCCCTTACCAAATCGCCCCTAGCTCAAACGGTTACCTTTTCGGCCCCTTACCAAATCGTCCCCATCCCGTAGACGTTTCGGCCCCTGATTACCGAGACGTTTCGGCCCTTATTTTTATTTTATTTTTTTTATATCTAAATACATTGTTTAAGTAAAAAACATGTAATTTCATTTTTTTTTAATAGACAAAGCTTTATACATGCATACAAAGGTATAGATAAAAATAGATTTAAAGAAAATATCTGTACACTTGAAAACATATTTTTATTTTATTTCTAAATATAAGTAAAAAACATGTAATTTCATTTTTTTTATTTTAAGAGACAAAGCTATATACATGCATACAAAGATATACATAAAAATAGATTTAAAGAAAATATCTGTACACTTGAAAACATGTAAAAATTTATTCACGAGAAATTTTATAAGACGAAATAGAGTTGAAGAAGAAATGTTTAAACTTCATTTTTTTTAAATAATCTTTAAATATTATACATAACTATGTTGCTAATATTATGTATAATGACATGTCCATTGTCTAACATCAGTCTTTACCAAACACCTATCGCCCGCCGTAGATGGCACCAACATTTTTCAGGAACTCCTCGCAGGTGACCTTATGCGAATCGTATGAGTCCCACTCATCCATTATCCTGGTGATGTCCCTGTAACGCTCTCGATATAAGTTATAAATTTTATGAAATTCAGTTATTTATATTCAAATCAGGTATATATAAGGATGAAAAAAACAAACTATTATTAATCTTATATTGAATACGTATGCAAAACCATACTGGCTTAAACGGTGATTTTAGACAGACGGTCTTATGGCGAATTGTCACATTCCACAGAGGTATCAGGCGTTGAAATTGTGACACTTTGTGTTTACAAGCTTATAAATACGTCTACAAGGTTTGTTCCGACTTTCCCAACCGCTAATCCTCACACTTAAAGATTAATACCAATTATCTCTTCGCACCTCAAACAGAATATTATTTCACTTTTTTATTACGTATATATTGTTTTACTCTTGTTAAAATGCATTTGAACTATCAAGTTGTATCTTGTTTGCAATTCATATCTATAAAACAAACATTATTTCCTAATTATGTTTAGATAAAACACTAATTGTCAAAAATAATAATTAATAATTATTCTGGAGCAATAGTATACCACATAGATAACAAATTAATGGTTGAAATGTAAAGGCATTTTTAAAAAAAGCAACACGTTTAAAACAAATGGTACCCACTTTTAGAAACGATTTAATATATATACTTACGTTGTTTATATTACTCAAATCTTCTTCAATCAACTCTAAATAACATTAACAAATTAAAGACAATTATTCACACGTCTTTGAATGTCTTTTTCACACCCACAACACTAACAGTTTGCCTTGCAAAAAAGAACGCATGGTTCAAAGACAAATTTTCTTTGAAGTCTTTAATGATCAATTAATAATTAACAGTTATAACAAATACAATTTCTTAGATTTTCTAACATTTTATATTAAAAATCAGGGTTAATAGTTATTTAGATTTTAATCATATTTTTATATCAGTCATATCAATGTTTTTCATGCATATCTGTCTATTTTTAAATTTAAATATTTTATTTACAACTTATTTACAGATCTCATTGACATTTATAAGACGACCTACAATGTTTTATTATACTCAAGATAAAAAATAAAATAAAATTAAGGGGCCGAAATGTCTCTATTGAAAATCACTAAGGGGCCGAAACGTCTCGAGTCATTTTAATTAAGGGGACGAAATGGCAGGGCCGAAACGTCTTAGGGGCCGATTTGGTAGTAGGCCGATTTGGTAAGGGGCCGATTTGTCTTGCTTCCATGGTGAGAAGCGAGTGCGCCAACACTGAGCTTACCAAAAATACAAACGGGAATAACAAATAAGTTATTGTCAAAAAAAACAATTGAACTATGGAATATCAGTTACTTGAGCGGAAAAAATATATATAAGTCAAACTTGAATCAATACACAACACTAGATTTATTATCCTCTGATGATTAATTGAATTAGAATTCTAAGCTAACGTTGCATTTGTACACGGTTGGAACCAGTACGGTATCTATTTCACTGGTTCAGAATGGGCCATTTAGTGTTAGATACTTACATAAATCTGTTCCGATCAATTGGTAAAAAGGTTAAAACAATTTTTAAGTTAAAGAAATATATTTGTTGAAATCCACCATTAAAAGGTAACAGACAACAATAAATGAGACGTATGAAGCAGTCAACACTTTCTGAGCTGTGTGTATGGAATTCTTCGCAGCGGTTATCTCCCCTGTTTATCAAAATAGCGTAACATTTATGAAGTTTTAAATGTAACAGTATTCATAGCTTGCAAAGATTTTTTTTAATATTCAATCAAATATTATGTGCTTATATTATATTACGATCACCACCATCAGAATTATATGGTTCAATAGATCAAGGTTTACATCATTTCAAAGGGTTCTTTACAAACACACTGTTATAATTAATTTAAAGCTGCACTCTCAGATATACTCTTTTTACAACTTTTTCATTATATGTCTAGGAAAGAGCAATGTTTGCGTAAGTATCTCAAACCAGTTTTATAAGATTGCTGACAAAAAATCGTATCGTAGATTTTCATATTTCCTTTCGAAAAATATTTTTTATGGCTTACTAATGGTTTAAAAATGCATCAAACATCAACTTTTAACTGAAATATAAAATTATGCGATCTATATTTTGTCAACAGTCTTATTTGACTAGTTTACATACATTTTTGCAAAAATATGGGCTCGTTCCAAGACAAAAAATAACAGTTGTCAAAATGTTCAATCAGTGAGAGTGCAGCTTTAATGCATGCTGACATCAATGTATGAATGTATGATTCTATCGCTTTAAAAAACCGATCATGTACCGAATACGGCCAAATCTTAAGTTGTTCGTACCTGGAAAATCTCTTGGAATCCTGCATTATACTTCTTAAAGAGCCTATGAATACCGCTTTCAATCAAAGCGCGAGGCGCTGAAAGACTATCTGCGGGCAAATATGTGAGGGTTGCAAATTTGAACTATGGGAATGGGTGAAGGGCACATAAATAAAAGTGAAAAATGTGCCGAGAGCGCTTGTGCCCACACTCGGCGAGGAAACAAACATATCTATATCTTTATGGCGTCTTGTGTCATTTTGTTTTTGTAAATGTCACTTCAGTCGTCGTAATCCCCCATCCCCATGTATTTACTGTTACAAAGGCATGCCCCATTTCATTCGTTTCTAAAGGTTTTTCGTTGCTTTGATTAAATATCATACGATAGGAAAATACAATACATCATATATATATATATATATATATATATATATATATATATATATATATATATATATATATATATATATATATATATATATATATATATATATATATATATCATTTCCTTTTATTAACATACACGTTTTATTTAGGGAAAACCATTTTTTTACAAACAACTTTAGCAATAATTCCATTCAAAATGCACAGTTTATCAATTCAGTCGACGTATCCCCATGTATTTGAAGTGACAATAAATGTTCTTTTCATTCGCGTCTAAAGGTTTTTCGGTGCTTTGATTAGATAGCATACGTTAGACAAGTTTTATGAACTTACACGTTTAAATTCTTTTAGGAAAATGATTCTATTTTTACGAGCAACTTCAGCAATAATACCTTTTAAAATGC
This sequence comes from Mya arenaria, assembly GCF_026914265.1. Taxonomy (NCBI): domain Eukaryota; kingdom Metazoa; phylum Mollusca; class Bivalvia; order Myida; family Myidae; genus Mya; species Mya arenaria. The sequence goes on from NC_069137.1 coordinate 16,765,826, forward strand.
AGAGGTTATCAGATGGTCGTTTTCCCGCTGTGAGGACAAACATGTGGTCAGTTAATGTATGTCTGAGAAACTATGTTTAGAATATCGGTCAGTTAATGTAGTTGAAACAATTTTTAGATTATCGGAACTTGTCTGTTTTATGAATGAGAATATGATTGTGCTTTTTAAAGTTCATTGATAAATTTAATGTTATTAATGTTTTATGTAAGTACCTGCGTAGAAATAGTACTAGTGCTGTTATGAATGCTTCGTACGTACTATTTGGGTGTTAAACAGGATTAATCCGAACTACTTTGCTTCACCAAACGTATGCATGACTCACTGTCGTATCAGGGCATGTGTGCTTATATAAATTGAAAGCCTAATGTCTAAAACTATGCCAAGAATACACCGGAACGAAGCTTTATGCAAAAAAATGAAAACATCTCATTAGAAATATAAACGCCTAAAATCATAGAATGAATAGTATCTTGTTATTGTGTCAGCAGGTAATTTTACAATGTATAGTATTTGAAGCATTAGCAATGCGAAACCTGAGATACAACTATTTTAACACTAAGACAATTATTTTTGTTTCTTATCTCATAAAAGTCAAATAAAAAAGCACCATTACAAATAAGCGTATTCAGGGTCACGTCAGGTTATAATAACAAATCCTGCAGGCGATGGGACACTTGCGGTCGGTAATAATTTCTGAAACAGCATGGGCTAAACTAAGAGTGAATATCAATATGTTATCTTTTTACCAGAGCCTCCATTATCTTGACCCTCATTAATCTGATAAATATAACGATCTAAAAATAGTTATATTCTGCTAAAAATAAAACACCGGGATACGTAATTACAGCGCGGAAATAGCCGAACAAGCAAAAACTCATACTCGGACTGCAACACAACTAATCTATTTTTATGGTGTCGACGTCATTCTGCTAAACATAGAGCGCATTGAGACAAAAATGGGTTAAAACGACATGAATAGAAGCAGATCTTTGGAGTTTGTGGTCTTAAGACTACCTGCGCGCATGCGCAGATAGTCTAAACACGAAACAAGCAAGAAGTGTATAAAAGGGTATTAGATAACACAACAGAAAGTTCTTTAGCTGTAGATGTTATGTGCAACGATGTGTTCTTTCATTGCTAGTGGGGGTATTTCCACGGTGTTTAAGTTCCGTTATGTCTCATGTTCAAATGGTTATCTGCCCATGTAAACGCTAGTGTACAAATAAAAGGATTTTATCAAAACACTTACTAAATCAAAGAAGCGACGCATGTTTGTGTGTTGCAGTTCTTTTTGTATTCCTTTGTGAAAGTGCTATTGGAAATAAGTAAAAGTGTATATATCATGGTAAATATTTGTGAAAGAAATCAGCCCCACATGTCTTACATGGTTCGGTTTCTTTCCCGTGTGTATTGCTTTGTTTTTGAAAATGACTTTACGAGGGTAATCAGCTCCACACATCTCGTACTTATCATCTCCTGTGTATTCGTTTATGCCTCTGTAAATTACCTTTTTTTTGAGTGAGCTCCACATAACTCACACTTGTACGGTTTCTCGGCTGTGTGTATTCGTATATATACGAATACATATATGTGTGATTAACCACTTTTTCTGAGAAAAAGCAACATCATAATATTACTTCACACGTATACGGCCACTCACAGGTCCCATCTTATTATGTTAAAACTTATATTGTTTAGATTTGTGACATTGTAAAGTTTTGGTTTTTAAATATGGTGTTTTAAAGTCTGCTTTAACTTAAGACTGTGGCAATGACCTCTTGCATATTATTGATATTATTTGTATGTGTGATCAATGGACATTGATGAGATTAAATTAACAATAAATATACAATGATATAATAATATTGTGTTTGTTTGAGAGAAAGGTCAGAACTTCATATACGTTATACACATATTCAAAGTAATTTATTAGCTCTTATTTCGATTGCATTTATCTTTTGGAAAAGGTAAAAATCAGTTAACTACAAGTTGCTGTTTATTCAATATAACAAAATAAACAATGGTTTATATTGATTTGCAGCTTCAGTATAAAATGCGTCCTAGCTAGCTTTATAGTTATAAAACTTTTAACCATTATCTTTCAAATCCATCGTATAATATTGATAATATCTGTCATGTGTTCCCGTTCCGGATCGAAAAATCCGACCCGAGAGCACCTGCGTTGCCAGGTAACGAGGCTTGCCGAGTTACCGGCTACACAGCGTGCCCGAGGGTCGGATTTTTCGATCCGGAACGGACACACATGATAGATTTTTTTTAGCATACCTTAAATTACATTTTTTGTGAAGAAAATACATAAGAAAGCGCGTTTTTGTACATTTCACCAAAAAGCGCATGCGATGACGTCATGGCGCGCAGTAATTTGTATTCACTGCATACGTCAATAAGTTCCGTCGCTATCACATCTTTTAAGGCATGGGGGGATGCCAGATGGAGTTTTCCAGCACGGCTGAAATCACCGGAAATGCCTATCCGGTGTGCTAGCATTCGGAACTCCTCGGCCATTTTTTCAAAAACAACCTCGGATGTATATGGACGGTTTACATACTTAAAAAGTGGTACGTTTAAGTCCGCTGCAAATAGATCGCGTAGTAATCTTATTTAGTAGTTAAAATTTATGACTTAACTCTTGGGAATCGTAATTATGTTTGCAATAATACACTTCACTGGCAATCAATTTAAACTGAGAGCAATGAATACAACTCTTAAACACTACATTTCATTAATGCTTTTATTCAAAAAAATACGGACTACTTCAACAGATGTACCGGCATACATCCGAGGTTGTTTTTGAAAAAATGGCCGAGGAGCTCCGAATGGTGTGCTAGAAAGATTTATATTTACGGCAATATCATTAAAATGTTTCTACAATCAAAATGTCAATATTGTTCCACTCATATAAAGAGTGTATATGTATGTTTTCTTTTCAAACATAACACTGTAACGGGGAGATAAAGAGCTCTTTATGTTAACAAAATGTCAAAAAATACACCCATCCAAGTTTAAGGACACCACGTTCGGCAATGAGTGAATTTACGTAATAGAGCGGGCACTGTTAACACATTTTTATGAGGATTTACAGGAAATAAATCTAGAATAAATGAGGCGATATGGCTGACCATCAAGCTTGACCAAATTTGGTATTTATTGGACAAACGGTTTTTAAGTTATTGATCGGACAAGACCGATTTTAGGAAATTTCTAGATGAAGAGGACGGACGTTATCGAGTGGCTCAAGCCATGTGGCTGAGATATCATGCCCAAACATATTCTGACCAAAGTTGGTGATTATTGCAGACAGGCTTATAAAGTTAGTGATCGGACAAGACGGACTACAGGGCAATTTCTATAAGCAAACGATGATAACTCTCGAGTGACTTTAGCGATGAAGCTTGTTATCAAACTTGTCTCATATCATACCCGTACAGATTCTGACCAAATTTGATGATGACTTTAACATCATATTTTGCTGGTATTCGACCTATGCTACATAATATATATATATATATATATATGCCTTCGCAATAAAATGGTAAACCGAAGTATTGAATATCCATTGTGATATTTAGTACCCTAGCTCCCTGTAATGAAGATACAAACACATTAGGTGAAGTTATATAGTTTATGTTTAAAACAGTTCTTGTTAAAGCTGCACTCTCACAGATTTACCATTTTAACAACTTTTTTTTATTTTTTGTCTTGGAAAGTACAAATTTTTGTGTAAATATCTGCAAACCAATGATATAAGATTGCTGACAAAAAGTCAGATCGTAGGTTATCAGATTTCCGTTCAAAACTTGTTTTATGGCTTACTAATGGTTTAAGAAAAATGCATAAAACATCATTTTTTTGTACTTCAATATAAAAATCTGCGATCTGATTCTTTGTTAGCAGTCTTTTATAGCTGGTTTCAATGGATTTTCGCAACAATTGGCCCGTTCCAAGACAAAAAATAAAAAAAGTTGTCAAAACGTTCAATCTGTGAGAGTGCAGCTTTAAATTACCAAAACAACATATATGCATTTACAAATATCAACACACGAACAATATTTAAATAACCACTGATTAGTTAATTACTTCTCAATGTAATACTAATCTTTAAATCAGTTCTGAAATGGTAAACACCGATCTGTTCTTAATCACGTAGAATGAGCAAAACAATAAACTTGCACATTCTTGTTGTAAGATAGAAATTGTTAACTTGAGGACGGCACATGCAGCACTTTATTAGGAATATACCTACATTATTATGCTGTTTATCGTATTTCGTATTTGCGCCCTAAGACCTTAGTGATATTTAAGTAAAATATGCAAACGTTCAAAGAACAATAATTGTAAATAATTGTTTATTCTAAGACAGTTTTTCACAGACAAATATAAGATATATATTCAATTTGATTATTCAGACACTTTCTAGTTGGAGTGTACCTAGAAATACATATGTGTCTATAATTTACTCTACCAAGATAATGAAGCATCGCATGTATAACAATTGTATTGCTTCTCGCCTGTGTGTATTATCATATGGGACTACAAATCAGAGACAGCAGCCTGTAGTTTTACACTGCATGGAACGCCTCCTATGTGTGTATTTTTATATCTGTCTGTAAATTATTATTTAAGAGAGCAGCATTGTATATCTCAAATAAGTATAAGTCTCTCTCCTGTGTGTTTAACATTCATTGGAGAAATATGTCATATGTCTCCCACTTTCTTATAAGTGTCTTTAAATTACCTTTCTGTGAGAAACGGCATCACATATCTTACAATTGTATTACTTCTCTCCTGTGTGTACAGTTGTTTCTAAAATCAATATTTCCTGAGGTATAAGTCTCTCCCCTGTGTATTTTCTACAAACAACATTCATTGGAGAAATATGTCATATATGTCTGACACTTTCTTATAAGTGTCTTAAAATAACCCTTCTGCAAAAAGCAGCAGCAAATATCTTACAATTGAATTACTAGTACTTCTCTCCTGTGTGTACAGTTATATTTCTAAAAACAATATTTCCGAGGAAACACAGCATCACATGTACCACAATTGAATAGTTTCTCTACTGGAGTGCATACTTCTTGTTTCTGTGATCTGTATTACCGAGTAAAAGCAGCATCACATGTCCTATACCTGACAGGCTCCTCGACTGCATGGTGCCTTATGTGTTTTGTAAATCACCTTTATGAGAGAAAGCAGCATCATGCACATGTTTCACTTTCATACGGCTCATCTGCTGTGTGTATTTTTAGATGTGTCTGTAGTTTTCTTTTCCGAGAGAAAGCAGCATCACATGTCTCACATTTGTATGGCTTTTCTCCTGTATGTATTCTTATATGTGCTTTTAAGTTTCTTTTCAGAGAGAAACCAGTTTTACATATCAGACATTTGTATGGCTTCTCTCCCGTGTGTACTCTTATATGATTTTTTAATTCACCTTTCTGGGAGAAAGCAGCTTCACATAACTCACACTTAAATGGCTTCTCGCCTGTGTGTTTTCTTGTATGTGATTTTAAATGATATTTCATTGAGAAAACAGCATCACATATATCACATTTAAATGGCTTCTCTCCTGTATGCACTCTTAAATGTTTCTGTAAAATACTTTTCTGACGAAAGGCAGTATCACATATCTCACACGTATACGGTTTTTCGCCTGTGTGTATTCTTAGATGTGCATGTAAAGACTGTTTTTGAGAGAATACAGCAGTACATATCTCACACATGAATGGCTTCTCTCCTGTGTGTGCTCTTATATGCGCATTTAAAGAACTTTTTTTAGTAAAATTAGCATCGCATAGTTCACACTTATATGGACTCACGCCTGTGTGTTTAATTGAATGTGTTTGTAAATGATGTTTCATTGAGAAAACAGCTTCACAAACGTCACATTTGTATGGCTTCTCTCCTGTGTGTATTCTGATATGTTTCTGCAAAATACTGCTCTGTCGAAAAGCAGCATCACATATCTCACACCTGTACGGCTTTTCGCCTGTGTGTACCCTTATATGTGAACGTAAAGTTGATTTCTCAGTGAAAACAGCATCACAGAGCTCACACTTGAATGGCTTCTCTCCTGTATGTATTCTCATGTGTTTTTGAACCGAGTATTTCTGAGTAAATTCAGCACCACATATCTCACATCTGTATGGCTTCACGCCTGTGTGTTTTATAACATGTATTTTTAAATGAGATTTCATCGAGAAAACAGCATCACACATATCACATCCGTATGGCTTCTCTCCTGAGTGTATTCTTAAATGTTTCCCTAAATCGCTTTTCTTCAAAAATGCAGCATCACACAGCTCACACCTATAAGGTTTCTCGCCTGTGTGTATTCTTGTATGTGCATATAGAGAACATTTCTGAGCGAAAACAGCATCACATATCTCACACTTGAATGGCTTCACTCCACTATGCGCTCTAATATGCAATTGTAAAGTGTTTTTCTGATTAAAATCAGCACCACAGATCTCACACTTGAATGGCCTCTCTCCTGTATGTATGATCATGTGACGCGTTAAACTGGAGTTCCTGGTGAAATTAGCTCCACACACCTCACATATGTATGTCTTCACCTGTGTGTGTAATTCCATTGGAATCTGAAAATAAAATACATATCAGTATATCTCTTTATTTATTATACATGTACTGTTTTATATAATTCAAACAATGTTGGTAATATGTTCACTCTTGTTGTTACTTTTCTACTTTTAAATATAAGTCATGTTCAATACTAATGTGAAAAACTACAGAAACAAGCTCAGTGGCCGAGGGTTTAAACATAAATCCGGTTTAATGGCACTGGGTAAACGTCAAAGACAAAGAAGACAAAGGTACCGCCATGGAATGGTCAGTAAAAATGTAAATTTACTGGGGGGTTTAAACAAGTTTATGTGCACAAACCTCACTCTTATCCCTACAATCCTAAATAAAGAAAACAAAACATAAAAGGTAAATCTTATCAAAGAATTAACTTGAGGCAACTTAATGATAAAACAAATAATAATAAACAGGTAAACCCTAGGTACTTCAATGATGACAGATCCAAACTCTATCTGCAGACGAATGAATACAATTAAGAGCAAAAACTTTTCAAAGATAAGATACAGTCATTGTTTGTAATTATGAGCACCACACACAGTCTGCTTTATGAAATAAAAGGTTTAAAACTGTGTGATCATAGATATTCATAATGAAAAGCATCATTATAAACCTTCTAATACCTATTTTATATATTATGTGTAGAATTATTCAATGCGCCAGAAATAATAACTGTTTTCCTACTGAAGCATTAGAAATTAAATATACATGGACACTAAGGCTCTTATTGATATATATCAGAAAATGACGCCTTTGTGATACTGTCTTTGACAGCCGATAAATCGGATAGTCGACAGATCAGGGTCTCTTATTTATCAGTTATGAAAATCAAAACCGGTTGCCCATCACTTAAACTAATTAATTATAATGAGATCAGGGATGGGTTATGTTTTATTGACATGATTCGTTATTATAATTGCTTTGCAATGTCATATAAATGTTTCAGTTTGACAACAAAATATCTATTTTCTTTCTACCCTTTTTAATCAAGAGGGCCCTGAAGGCCCTACATCGCTCACCTGATCCAATAAAGATCATCAAGAATAACATTCTGATCAAGTTCCATTAACATTTGGTCATAAATGTGTTAACAAGCTTTTCCTATTATTTGACCTGGTGATCTAGTTGTTGACCGCACAAGACCCAGATTCAAACTTGGCATACATTTAATCAATATAAACATTCTGACTAAGTTTCATGAACATACAGTCATAAACGTGACCTCTAGAGTCCTAACAAGCTTTCCTAAGATTTGACCTTATGTCCTAGTTTTTACCCACACATGACGCAGATTCAAACTTGATATAGAGATTATTAATATAAACATTCTGACCAACTTTACCGTCTCCGTGGCCTAGTGGTTAAGCGTCCGCCTTCGGAGCGGGAGGTCGTGGGTTCGATCCCTGGCCGCGTCATACCAAAAGACGTTAAATATTGGTACAAGTAGCTCCCTTGCCTGGCGCTTGGCATTTAAAAGGTAGTGCTTGGAAAAGTGGTGTACTCAGTACTGGTTTAACCCAGGAAAGTTGTACCCCGTGTATCGGTGCTTTACACCGAGCACGTAAAAGAACGAAGGGGTCTCTTCGAAAAAGAGCTAGGGTATCGCACCCGGACTTCCTTGTATCCCACCACTGTCTCTTCAGCGTGCTGTCCCTTCAGCAAAAACAAAGGACCCCGTTGGAAATAAGTGCTTGCACTTTCACGGGTTATCCTTGACCGCAAGGTCTAAAGAAATACATACAAATACATACACTTTCATAAAGATACAGTTATAAATGTGACCTCTAGAGTGTTAACAAGATTTTCCTTAAATTTGACCTGGTGACCTAGATTTTGACCGCACATGACCCAGATTCGAACTTGGCCTAGAGGTATTCAATATAAACACTCTGACCAAGTTTCATGAACATACAGTCATAAATGTGACCTCTAGAGTGCTAACAAGCTTTTCATATGATTTGACCTAATGACTTAGTTTTTTTAAGGCACATGACCCCGATTTAAACTTGACTTAGAGATAATTAATATAAACATTCTGACCAACTTTCATGAAGAAACATTGATCAATGTGACATTTAGAGTATTAACAAGCTTTTCCTTGAATTTGACCTGGTGACCTTGTTTTTGCCCATAAATGACCCAGATACGAACTTGGCTTAGAGCTTATCAATATAAATATTCTGACATAGTTTCTTGAACATACAGTCATAAATGTGCATCCAGAGTGCTAACAAGTTTTTCCGATGATTTGACCTGTTGGCGTAGATTTTGACCGCACATGACCCAGATTTAAACTTGACTTCAAGATTATTAATATAAACATTCTGACTAACTTTCATGAAGATACAGTCATAAATGAGACCTCTGGAGTGTTAACAAGCTTTTCCTTCAATTTGACCTGGTAACATAGTTTTTGACCGCACATGACCTAGATTCGAACTTGACCTAGATATTATTAATATTAACATTCTGACCAAGTTTCCTGAAGATACAGTCATAAATGTGACCTCTATAGTGTTAACAAGTTTTTCCTTTAATTTGACCTGGTGACCTAGTTTTTAACCCCAGATGACCCAATATCGAATTCGTCCAAGATTTTATTGAGGGTAACATTCTGACCAAGTTTCATTAAGATAGTGTCCAAATTGTGATGTCTAGAGTGTTATCAGTCAAAATGTTGACGACGGAAGACGACGGACGACGATGGACGACGACGGACACAGGGCGATCACAATAGCTCACCCTGAGCACTTCGTGCTTAGGTGAGCTAAAAACAACAACAAAGTACTCTGTTTAAAATATATATATTATGTGATAACAAACCGATTATCTCGATCTAAAATTAAATATTCAATAGTGCAAATAAAATTCTTTACAATAAATTATCTTTTTTTACTATTTGAAGATTCATTTAAACCTGAAACATCCTATTTCTTTATTCTTATAGCAATCATCATGGGTGATTTTGCCAAACAATTGACTTAATAGGTTGGGCAAACCTAACTGGTTCGGTCGAAAAAGTGGTCCCTTGCCATAGTATAACGATGTGAATTTTTAAAAAAGCTTTGCATGTCATAAACTTCCAAAGCAGAAGTTAAAACCAGTGCAGAAATTACCAAGAGGTTCCTGAGAATCTCATGAGAACAAATCCTGAGAAAATCCCAGGAAATTCCTGGTTTTCTGGACCCAGGATTTATCCGGGAACAGCAGGATTGAAATTTCTTCAAAAAATCCTGGGATCAGGATTTTCTCAGGAATTACCCAAGATCTCAGGAAATTCCTGGAACCAATTCCTGAGAATTTCGTGGGACCAGGAAATTCCTGGGAAACTCTTAAGGACCTGGAATTTTATTAGAGAACACATTTTGTCCAAGAAAAATACAAGACCATATTTCATATTTAGTTTCATTAAAAGTAAACCACAACATTAATTTCATATAATTTCTTATTTATTAATATTTACAAACAAACGATTATTTCAATTTTGTTATTTGCTGGGTATGTTCCTTTGGCACATGATCTGAAGGCATTAACCAGTTGCAATTTAGATGACACTTGTGTTCACACCGAACCTTTTGTGCACCACATCTGAAAAATTATGAAAACTTGTATATTTTATAATATCTTTAAATACGCCCCAGGTTAGAGCAATTGGTCATTGTTAGATTCTATTTTTAGTAACAGTGACCTTGACCCTAGGGACCCCAAATGCAATCGATAGAAAGGTATCTATAAACTCTTCCTTTATACCATGTTGGGTCAGGATATTTCAACCCTAACTTAAGTTATTCAGTTTCAACCGTTTTTCTATTTTTAGTAACAGTGACCTTGAACTTGAATCTAGGGACCCCATACAAAATCCCATGAAAGGTATCCATAAACACTTCCTTTATACCTGGTTTGGTCAAGATTTGTGGACCCTGACTAAAGTTATTCAGTTTCAACTATTCTTCTATTTTTAGAAACAGTGACCTTGACCATGACACCATGGACCCCAAATGCGATCCCATGAAAGGTCTCCATAAACTCTTCCTATAAACCAAGTTTAGTCAAGATACGTCAACCCTTACTAAAGTTATTCAGTTTCAACCGTTTTTCTATTTTTAGTAACAGTGACCTTGACCTTGAACCTAGGGACCTTAAACGCAATCCCATGAAAGGTCTCCATAAACTCTTCTTTTAGACCAAGTTTGGTCAAGATATTCCATCCCTTACTAAAGATATTCAGTTTTAACCGTTTTTCAATTTTTTAGTAACAGTGACCTTGACCTTGAACCTAGGGACCCCAAATGCAATCCCATGAAAGGTCTTCATAAACTCTTCCTATAGACCAAGTTTAGTCAAAATATGTCATCCCTAACTAAAAGTATTCAGTTTCAACCGTTTTTCTATTTTTAGTAACAGTGACCTTTACCTTGACCCTAGGAACCCCAAATGCAATCCCATGAAAGGTCTCCATAAACTCTTCATATAGACCAAGTTTAGTCAAGATATGTCATCCCTAACTAATGTTATTCAGTTTCAACCATTTTTCTACTTTTAGTAACAGTGACCTTGACCTTGACCCTAGGGACCCCAAACGCAATCCCATGAAAGGTACCCATAAACTCTTTCTATAGACCAAGTTTTGTCAAGATATGTCAACCCTTACTAAAGTTATTCAGTTTCATAGGTGAGTTTGACGATGCCCGCCCGCCCGCCCGAACAACGACGTTCGTCATTCTAATAACCAGATTTCACCATGTGAAAACCTGGTTAATAACATACATCAGGAATGTTACTGTTATTATATAATTAAAAGTTCTACTTTATGGTTCACATTAATATTATATAAAAACATTATATAGGATCTATAGGATGATGCAATTTCGCCAATCTAGGATTTTAGCTAGTGACCTCATATTTTTTACCAAAAAGACCCATATTTATACTTATTGGAGATATCGTTCATACAAATAACCTGATGAACAGAAACAATTCCATTTATAAGTGTGTGGAAAAATGAGCATTTATTATTTTTGACATTTATTACCGTGAAATATTTCTTTTAAAAATTTGACCTAGTGACCTAGTTTTTGACCCAAGATGACCCATTTCTTTAATAATCAAAATAACATGCGGACAAATAGACTGACCAAGTTTGATAACCATTGGATAAAAACTTGATTTTATTTCATATAATGAAATATTTAATGCAGAATTGTTAACGCCTGTGCCCGGTTTTCGCCATTCTATAACCCTCAATTTTTTATGAAAAGTCCGGCTAATCAAATAAAGTTTGAAAACTAAATCCGAAATTAAATAACAGACACCCTGCAACCTACCATGTGGTTGAGTAGGGAGTGCCATCATTGTTCTTTAGCTTTCCAACTTTCCCATCATATCTTGTTTGGTCTGAAGATCCTCATCTTTACAACATTGGTCATCTGTAGTATTAAAATAATAAGATAATGCACATGCATACATACCCAATTGATCATCAATGATAAATTAATGATAGCTCAATTGTAAAATTGTAAAACTAATATAGAGATACAGCTTATTCTTTCATGTTATAGCACTTGTGCATATATTCGTATAATACCACAGTCACACAAAGTATTACAGTCATGAAGCTTCAAAACATCCCAACATTGTATAAATGTTGGGAAAGAGAGCATAACACAGAATGTTTAAAATTTAATGCTGTCAGATAAAGAATTTCAAAAACATTATACTTAAATTATTCCTAAACATATTGTATTTAAAGATACATGTTGAAACTGTTCTTACCTTTTTAACGATTCGGAAAAATATCCAAAATATGGAAAGCTTCAGAAACCACCATGTTTACTTTCTTTTCCATACATTTAAATTTCCGACACAAACGAATGTAAACCTGATGCTGATTGGCTCATGTAAACCTCTGCAGGAGGCTTTCTGCCTGACCTTTCAATGGGCTTAGCCCAGGATGTGAGACACCAGGCCCCAATATCACGAAAATACTTAAGTCAAATCTTAAACTCAATCCCAGCTCATTTTACCATATAACAACAGAATTTATTGACAAAAATATGTTTTTTTACAAATTTTGAAAGCGCATTCCATCATTGAATATATTGATTAAAACCTTTGGTCTAGATTCTAATGAAAAATATTCTACAGCCAAAGATGTACTTGAGTACAATTCATTGCCTTTTAACAATTACTCAAGTATATTTGTTGCTCTAGAATAAGTTTTCTCCAAAATATTGACAAAATCTTTCAAAAACACATTTTATGAGAAAATACGTTTTCAAAACAAATAAAAACATGAAAGATTTTGACTTATACTAAGCTTTAATGAGGTAAAATGAGTTAAGATTGAGATTAAGTATTTTCGTGATTAAGTATTTTCGTGATATATACCCATGAAGAGTGAAAAAATCTTGAACACGTAGCAACAATAAACCTGTCAGCAGTATTCTTTCTGTTCATTTAGATAAAAATGATAATTGCCATACATGCATGATAAAACAAAATATAGCATCATTTTATTTAGGAATAATACAATAAAAAAACAGTTACATGAATTATATTTATATGATCATACATGTATATATATTATAGTTTGAAATGATTTTGACAGTATTCTTAATTAGTAATAAGTTATATTTTAATATTAATTTCATTTTACTCATTAGAATGAAGATTAAGATATTCTGAACAAAACCTTCTTTTTTAATAATGCCTGCTATTAAAGGAAAACAGGAATTAAACTTTTGAATGTTTCCTAGCTACCAGGATAAACAAGCAATTTTGTTTTGTTGCTGAATAATTGAGAATTTATCTAAATTCCTGACTTTCAGAATAATTTGAATGTAAAATTCCTGGTGTTGACTGATAAATTCCTGCCCGTTATCTTATTTGCTAAAAGAAAAGTCCTGGAGTATCTTGGAATTGTCCTGGTCCTTGTCTCTGGGTAACTTAAAGATCCTGGTGTGACAGGATACCTGCTCCAGGAATCATGACATTCTCAGGAAATTCCCAGGATTTTGAAAAGACCAAGATAAATTTCAGAACGGAACATCCCCCTCAAATGGCTAGTGAATTGATCAAATTGGGCAATATTGCTCGATCTTGAAGTTATGGCCCAAACAAGCAATTATAAGAACAAAAAAAGTAAAAGTTTATGCCTGGTCCAAGAAGCAACAAACCATGAATACTCGGAATACTTACACCATATGTACCTTAATGCACCAACTTGACTTGATTTTTTTACATGGTAAATCCTTCAGAATTAGAGTAATCCCGCAATAATGCAGCAGTCAATTGTAGTCATGGCCCCCAGGTCAGGTGAAGTGGGGACTTTGACTTTTGGTCCAAATCATCACTCCATGGCGAAGAATTGCTGGTAAAATTCAGACCGCACCCCCCCCCCCCCCCCATTCACAGGATTTATAGGAAAGGCCTATTCTGCGTTAATTTTGGAGTGAAAACAGAACCACCGCATTCACACGGCACTTATGGGCCACCTGGAAGGTAAAAAAACAGCCCATTTCCCTGGCTATCCCCTTTTGACCTTTACAAAATTTCGTGACATTTAACCTAATAACCTAAAATATATATTTTTTTCTTCAGATTCCTAAAGATATATATTTTATGTTATTTTAGGTTAAATGTCACTAAATTTTGTAAAGGTCAAAATTCAGCTCATTCCCACCAAATCACTGTGGACAAGATTGGCCTGATTGTGATAATCCATTTATTTGAGTCGGAGAAATAGCGATTCCTAAACATAAAAATAACTTGGCATCTTTAAAAATTGATATTTTTATGCATTGATTTACGATACGAAAACTCATGTTACAACTTGCAATTTACAAGGTTGCATTGATTGGATTTTAGAAAAACGTTTACTGTTGTATATAAATACTTTATTAACGTATATATTATCTCTATACTAATAGGGGTCCCTAGACTTACCGAAATACGATTATTTACCGAAAGACGGATAAAATTACCGAAATACGCATGAAAGTTACCGAAAGACGCCTTCTAATGCATTTATTTTTAAATAATCTTGTATATATAATGATTATACGCATTGTAGTCAAAAATTATAAAATAATATTTAGAAATAATGACTTTATTGACAAAAGAATTTCCCTTTTTTAGTCAAATAGAGTTATCTCCCGTCGTCAACCGAAATACGATTTATGGATATGGTTAAACTGGAGTAAACATGATAGAAATTTACCGAAATACGCTTGCTATTGTATTTATTTTTAATATTCATATATATTTGATGATTTTACACATTGTAGCCAAAAATTATAAAATAATATCTAGAAATAATGAGTTCTTTGACAAAAGAATTTCCTTTATTTAGCCAATAAGAGTATTCTCCTGTTCTCAACCGAAATACGATTTATTGATATGTCTAAGGTGAAGTAAGAACATGACAAATATATACAGTTAACTTAATACTAGATTTTTATTTTATTTTTCATCATTTCTCTACATACATGACACATACAATTAGAACAATGTATGCATTGATCACTACTACAGTCAACAACACATATAGCACAAGGAAACTCATCCATCATTAATGATTTCAGAGTGTAAAGTTCTATTCATGTGTACTTCTTTAATACGATTATGAATCTTCAAATGAAGCCGTCAATTTGTGTGAAAATCACCCGCAATTATAAATGTACACTTAATGCGGTCCTTTAATGCGTAATTATTATGGTATTTACTCAACACGTGTCACAGAGCCGAAAAGAATTAACACTGTCCTCCAAAAAACGTGCCGCTACTTTGTGGGGTGTCATATACCGGGTGATAATTATGTTGTTTTAAACATCGCCTGATTCTGTGTATTTGGTGTGGTCTGGTTATTAGTGTTAAAGATGAGAACTTCGCTGTTTAAAAACTTCTTTTTTCAATTTTCATATAAACAAAATTAAAATTTGAAAGCCCTGAACTATACTGTAGATCTAAGTTAGTTTAAAAGAAAATGATTTTAGCGACATTTTCGACCTATTTCAAAGGCAATGTTTCAAGTATATTCCAAAATACTTTCAAATGCTGTTTATTGATCTAACATTTCCATAAGAATATAAATGATATTATTTGAATCCAAATTCATAATCATTTTCATAATACAACAACTAATAAGTTATTTTTACCTGCGTTAAAGCGTCTTTCGGTTTGCGAAGGGAGACAACTATTTCACTGACATATTGTCTTTATTCAATTGAACAATAAGTAAATATTTTCATGAACTTTTTCATTTTTATGAGTGTGTTTTAGTTATATGAATATTATGAGATCATCATTAATTGGAATAATTGATTATTTTGGAAGCTTTTATCTGTCTTTCGGTTGGCGAGTCGGCACGCGGAATTCTATCTCGAACTCTGAAATTTCAACTGCCTATTACATCATTATATTTTAATATTTTTCTCTAAAATTTTGTTTGGTAATGTATTTGTATAATATTAATATAAAAGCAATAAAATAAATGCACTAGAAGGCGTCTTTCGGTAACTTTCATGCGTCTTTCGGTAATTTTATCCGTCTTTCGGTAAATAATCGTATTTCGGTAAGTCTAGGGACCGTACTAATAGTTTACCTTATGTTTATGTTGCCTATATTGAGACACTTTAAGTTTGCAAAAAACACTGAAGTGTTTGCTATTACTGATGCAGAGTCTCAATTTTTCTTATCTTTGTTATTATGGTCATATAATGGTAAATTTATAACTAAGGGACGTTACTGCGACTCATACAAAACAAGAGCGCATGAAACAGGCAACTGCTCAATACAGCTAGTCTTCGAACTAAACGTAAAATAAATGTTGTCGGACAATATGACTGAGCTAACCGGGCGGACTTATAAAGGGAGTATGATATGTTTAAGGTATAAATATTCTCCGCCTGGTTAGCTCAGTCGGTATAGGTCCGCCCGGTTAGCTCAATCGGTAGAGCGTTGGACTGTGAATCGGACAACCCTGGTTCGATTCCCGAGCGGACCAGGTTACTTCTGTTGTGATTAGTTATGAAATCCGTTCTACGACTATTCGCACTGTACCACTGCCCCTGGCATGTACACAAGTTGTCAGTTCCTTGCAGAGGTGAAGGCACCTTGTAGTGGTTAACCGCTTGATAGCTAGTCTGCCCAGGATAGGTGTGCTGTGATTGAACTGTCACTCTGGGACCCTTCAATGTGCTCACGCCGGCACCCGGGGTATAAACTACTTACACCACCTCAGTCGATAGCGCGTTGGACTGTCAATCGGACAACCCGGGTTCGATTCCCGGGCGGACCAGGTTACTTCTGTTGTGATTGGTTATGAAATCTTTTCTACGACCATTTGCACTGTACCACTGCCCCTGGCATGTACAGAAGTTATCAATAAGACATTATAAGTGAAAATTCCGATGTAAAAATCTTACAATGATCAGCAGAATGGTCAGTGAACGTTGTAATGGCTCTCATTGTCCCAATCAGCCCTAGTAGCTGGTATTCAATATGCAACTTAAGTCATTATCAAGGCGGCTCCAGGATTTGACGTTAGAGGGGGCGTAACTCAAGGGTGTACCATTTTTACCTGCGCCCCTCCCTCGGAAACAAAATTTATTTGGTTTAAAGTGTAGACAGGGGAGTTTGGGGGCCCCCAGAACATTTTAACAGTGTTATTTTATGATTTTTCTTATCCTGCATTGAAATAAAAAGTTATCTTGGACGATTTTACGTCCCCTGAATCCGCTAGTGATTCTTACGTTCATACATCGTTAACCTCATTCATTGTATAGGTCCGTTATTATAACGAGCAATCCGATAAGCTACATCGTTCCTTGATACAATGAAAACCAACAGACAAAGATATTCAATTAATTATACCTAAACATG
The DNA here is from genome assembly GCF_026914265.1 of Mya arenaria. Lineage (NCBI taxonomy): Eukaryota > Metazoa > Mollusca > Bivalvia > Myida > Myidae > Mya > Mya arenaria. Next base: position 16,783,325 of record NC_069137.1, read on the forward strand.
TTTTAGTCTTATTTTCAAACACTTTTTTAACAGAATACGGACAATTAAAGTATTTTTTGTATTGATTGATAAAGAAATAATTATTGCATAGCAATTTTTCACAAGTGAAATTAACACAAGTTAAATACCACTTCGAAGATTGAAAGAAAGTACCAAGACTCACACTATTTAACATTTACAATTTTATCAATATTGGCCATTTTTAACAAAATCCAATTTGCAACTGACTACATGGCCATGGAATAACACCTTTTCGTACGTGGTAACGTTAAACTTTTATTTCCTCCACGGCATATGAACAGCATAATGATCAAATGTGTGTTTATACAGATATATAACATAGTAGTACAAATTGAAGAATATACAAGTATGAAAGCATAGAGAAAAACTGTTGCTCTATTAACACCTGTGAAAATTAGCATGGTCCGTTACGTCCATGGTCCGTTATGTCCATGGTCCGATATGTCCCCAAATCTGGTCCGTTATGCCCATGGTCCGTTATGTCCCCAAATCTGGTCCGTTATGCCCATGGTCCGTTATGTCCCCAAATCTGGTCCGTTATGCCCATGGTCCGTTATGTCCCCAAATCTGGTCCGTTATGCCCATGGTCCGTAATGTCCCCAAATCTTGTCCGTTATGCCCATGGTCCGTAATGTCCCCAAATCTGGTCCGTTATGCCCATGGTCCGTAATGTCCCGAAAAAATGGTCCGTAATGTCCCGAAAAAATGGTCCGTAATGTCCCCAAATCTGGTCCGTTATGCCCATGGTCCGTAATGTCCCGAAAAATGGTCCGTAATGTCCCGAAAAAATGGTCCGTAATGTCCCGAAAAAATGGTCCGTAATGTCCCCAAATCTGGTCCGTTATGCCCATGGTCCGTTATGTCCGTGACCAAAGCATTTTAGGCAAACGCAAGTACCATAACGCAATGCACTTCAACAAAAGGTGAATAACAAGTCAGTTTATATATTTATAATCAACTCACTTCAGTTGAGAATCTACACACGAATCCGAAATTCTATAAAGTTTAAAGTGAATATAACTTAAACAGTATCACCTTTATCGTGTAAGAGAAAAATAAATGTTAAAACTGAATAATCCTTAAGTTTTACACTGGATTCAGTACTATGAAATCTCTATAGATTATTTTTCAACGTGATCACTAGTTTATGCTGTTTATATTCGTACGTTTCTTTTCGTAGGGAACACAGAATTATATATCTCAAGTATCTGTATTGCTTTTCCGTCTGAATTCGTATATATATGTATACATGTTTGTTTCAATAAATTACTTCATGTATTACGAGAAAAAACAAAACGTGAGAGTTTCATTCATAAAATAAACCAGAGTCAAGCATGGTTTTCTTCTCTTCTACTCTTCTGTCTTTTCTTCTCCTTACGTTATTTCAGCACTATGGCACGGATTAATCAAATGTGTATTCGTTAATACCTTTCTAAAATACTTTTAAGAGAAAGCCGAATCTTGCACCTCTACATCATTTTTCCTGTGTGTTTTTTCATATGTGTATGTAACGTATTTTTTTGAGAGAAACCAGCATCACATATCCCACACTTGTATGGCTTCACTTTAGTGTGTTTTACCATGTGTTTTGTAAATCAGCTTTCTGTGGGCAAGCAGCATCACATAACTCACACTTGTATGGCTTTTCTCCTGTGTGGTTTCTTATATGTAAAGTACTGTTTTGAGAGAAATCGGCATCACATATTCCACACTTGTATGGCCTTTCTCCAGTGTGTATTCTCATATGTCTATGTAAAGTATTTTTCTCCGAGAAATCAGCATCACATATTCCACACTTGTATGGCCTCTCCCCTGTATGAATTTTCATGTGTACTTGTAAAGACTTATTCTGAGAAAAAACATCCCCACATATCTCACACTTGTACGGTTTCTCTCCTATGTGTATTTTTATATGCCTGATTAAATTACATTTCAGCGTGAAATCTGCATTACAAGTATCACAGTTGAATGGCTTCTCTCCTGTGTGAACTCTTAAATGTTTTTGAAACTGGTTTTTCCAAGTGAAAGCGGCATCACATTCTTTACACGTGTATTGCTTCTTTTCTTTGTGTTTTCTTTTATGCGTGTATCTCATGTGTGAATGTAAAGTACTTTTTTTAGAGAAATCAGCATCACATACTTCACAATGGTACGGCCTCTCTCTTGTATGTATTCTCATGTGTGCTTGTAAAGACGTATTGTGAGAGAAAACATTCCCACATATCTCACATTTGTACGGCTTCTCTCCTATGTGTGTTTTAATATGCCTTAGTAAACTACTTTTCGTTGAGAAATTAGCATCACACATATCACACTTGTGTGGCTTCTCTCCTGTGTGTACTCTTATGTGTGTTTTTAAATGATAATTCCGAGAGAAAGTAGCATCACAGACCTTACACCTGTATGGCTTCTCTCTGGTGTGTATTCTTGAATGATTCTTTAAATCAGCTTTATGAAAGAAAGCAACATCACATGTCCTGCATTTGTACGTTTTTTCTCCTGTATGTACATGTATATCCATGGTAATCTGAAAAAATATATACGTAAGTTATACTCCGTACTGACAATTAGTGTTTATATGGGTCAAAGAAATTATGTTGGAAATATAACAGGTTTTATTCCCATACATATTATAAAGTGTTTCAATAAAACTAATTCACATCATCAAATTAAAATTCATTATTCATGATTTCTGTCTAAAAAAACGATGTTTGATGACAAGGACAGTGTTTTTGGTGATAAGTTTATCAATATTTATAAGAGCATCCGCAAAAGTGTCTCTACGTACTTACTATTTAGCAATTCGATTTTAAACTTTATACAAGTATGTATATTTCTTTACACATGGGACATTTAAATGAGATTCACCTTTCTTGAATCTGTCTAGAGTGATTGGCTTTGCTATACATGTGCAAATTGCCCCTGGCAACATGGGTACCAAGTTTCAGTTGAACATCTAGGTTATTTACCTATAAACGTTTTTGCACAACGCCGATGATGACCACACTAATGCAACACACAACAATTTTTGTTAGAGGAATTGACAATGTCAACTTTCAAAAAAAACACACAAGTAAATGTAAAAATAGGAAGCAAAGGGATTTTGATCTACAGAATTAAAAAAAAATCTAAGAGATCAGAAATGCATTTAAACATACATGAAACGTTATTAGTTGACCTTTTAAGAGTTGATAAAAGAATTTGTTTTCCTAGACAGTCTGACTACTGTAAATGTCAAACACCTAGCTATTTTTATACCAATCTGAAATTACTGAGAAAACTCCAATATTTTTAATAATTGTATTTCAGGGAAAAGCATTGGAGGAGTAACACTTATGAAATAAGTCTCATTTCAGATATTGGCATAATGGCAACTGACATAAAACTTTTAATCAGAATTCATTCTTTGCAAAGCCTGTATTTTAGGGGATATTTTATATCAACACTTAAATGCAAGTCTGTCGGTTATGCCTTATCAAATAATATGCAATTTGGGGCTTGTTCTTATTTTGACTACATCTGATACAGGTTTTTTATATTTTATTCTGTTATGACAATATCATAACAACATAAATTATAAAAAATGTATCAGCAGAGTTTGAAACAAGAACAAGCTTGAAAAATATTTATATAATATAAATTGTTTGTATTCATAATGCATGGGTAAATTAATATGTACATGTTCTAGCATAGTCCATATAAACAGCCGCTTAAAGTCTTTGACGATTTTTGTTTGGGTGATTCAAAGTATTTCTTCACATTTCTTACCAAGAATGACAGATCCAAACAGTGAACACTAAGTATATCGAGCAGCAAGATATTGCATACCTGCTAGATAGTTCCAAAATACCAATGAATTGTTGACAGAAGCCCACCTGAGATAATTTTTTCATGATACACTAATGTTAAAAAAAAGGAATTGGTTAAAAATAATTGATGTTCAGGTTTCGAATTTAACTTTGAATAGCACTCGCAAAGTTTTGAGTGCTTTTCGAGGCAACTCGCAATTTTAAGGAAAAATCAACTCACAATTTTATTATTGGCTTATAATTGAAGTAGATATGTTCACCTTAGACATAGCTGGTAGTATGAATATTAAAAAGTATTAATATTGAAAACAGTGTTCAGCTTACTATTCAACCATACCAGTATCAAATATATATAGAGGATATTTGTTTATTTCAGTGTAAGATCGTATTTTATTTCACGAGTGTCATAGAAAAACATATTTTCACGAGTGGCGAAGCTATTAGCTACTATTTCTTGGACCATATGGCTGAATCGTTTGTCTTTTTGTATATCCACCTGTAAATTCAAAGCGCTTGTGGATGGCTTATTCTTTTTGGGGGCTTCGGATGACTCATCAAATGTGGCTGGGCACTTTTTGATAACAAAGCTGTTTACTGACATTGTTTACTTTGACAGTTGGGCAGAAATATTAGAAAGTTGATGGGTTTAAATATTGTGCACAAAAGCGCTACTGAGTTAGGTAATTACGTCATTTGTACTTACTTTGTATTCAACATACCTGGGAGCACAGGGGCAAAATTCAAAATTATACTCGGTCTTTTCTGTATTTGTTAGAGTGTGACTCCGTATTGCCTACTATACTGGTAAACAAATCATTTATAAGCTGTTTACTTTTGACTTCGTGGCAGAGATAAGTTTATGTTTATTCTACTTTTGTTTTAACATTTTGACGTCAAGAAAAAGCCGTCACAGAATTTTGCAAGCTTGAATAAAAGTCACTAGCAATTTGCAAATGTCCCTTGCACATTGCGAGTATGGGAGTCTAAATTCAAACCCTGATGTTTTAGTTTTGTGTTTTTAATATGCAGTGCTAAATATTTTGGAGTTACAGTCAAAGAATATTTTACATTGGTATGAATCAGTGGTATTGTGGCATTAATGCACCAGTCAATGGTAACCATGTCCCCCCCCCCCCCTTGGTCTGGGGGTATACCGGGGATAGCCGGGGAAATGGGCCGTGTTTTACCTTTCAGGTGGCCCCGCAGTGCCGGGTGAATGCAATGGTATGTATTTGCTAGGGTCCCTGGGGTGCGGGGGCATTTTACCAGGGATTTTACAATCTGTTTACCCCCACAGGACTGGGATTTTAGCCGGGGTTGGCTGGACCGAAAGTCAAAGTCCCCGCTATTCCCCGGACCTGGGGGTGGGGGGGGGCATGGTTACAATTGACTGGTGCATAACTTAAGAGAACTAAATGAATACTTAAATGTTAAAGAGTTTGCTAAACGCAAAGTAGTGTGGATAGTTCTGTAGAAGCCCATTTTCTGTATCAGATATAATTGTTTTTAATAATTTTGACCATAAAATGCAGTGAAGAATTACGATAAAATATCATAATTACTAATTCAAGTCCGTTTTGTACAACAATACTCCCCCTAGTTCTAAATAGGCCACTAAACCCTTCATTGAGTTATTTGTACTTACACAAAAAAAATCAAACTTGTATAATGGTCAGAACAACTTTGATGTTGAAGAAATAACAATGTTGGCAATCCACCATTAAAAGGTAACAGACATAATAAAACGGATATATGAAGCAAACAACACGTTAAAAGGGGATGGTGCTAAAGCCTGGTATCCGGTACCTTGTATCGCCCAGTACCAAGTATCACTTTCTGATACCGGGTTATCTTGATACCGGGCTAAGGTGATACCGGATATTGTAGGCATATTATTTTTTTTAAATGTACCTCTATTATTTTAGTAAAAAAACTTATATATTTGCAAAGTGCAAAGTAATACAAACAGGCGGAAGATTAAACGAAGTTATCAAAGAGACAGAGTTACGCAGATAATATAGGCAGAGAAGGGTTTAAAAAACACAGATAACATACACACAGAAGGCCATGAAGAAACGCAGTTAACATTCACACAGAAGGCCATGGAGAATCGCAGGTAACATATAATAAGAAGGATTTCCTAAAACATAACTTTAAATGTTGTCCTCTAAATGAAATACAAATCAAAATATATGTACTGTTTCGTAATCAAGAGTTTATCACACTTTATTTTAATGTTTTGTAATTAAACTACATCCTAGTTATTAAAGTGTTTCATATAATATATGATGTGTATGTTAATATTCTCACGTTTCTTGAATATCGTAAGTTGTGTTTAAATAAAATTAAATAGCGTTAGATCAAAAGACTGTGTTTGCTATTGCAAAATACCGCAGGTGGGACCTTTTGGTTGATACTGAATTTGAGATGTTTCATAATGCACTTTTGAGGGATAAGATGAAGTCAATGTTGTATGTTTTTAGATAGTTGAATGTATAGGTTTTATTTTAGATGTTTAACATTTAACATCCAAGTAAGCCGTCTCCTAAACATCACAATTATTCTCCAGTTGGAAGCTTGTAATCCAATGGCAATTCCCGACAAAATGAATGTGTACTTTAGAGATGGTGCATAGTTAATCTAATGTGATGTATTTAATTAAAACACGAATTAGAAATAAATTATTAATATATGTTTGTTATCGGTGTCAAAATATCTTAGTTGATGTGGTTGAAAATCCAAGTATACGTTTAAAAACGAAATGCACGAAAACACACACCTATACCCAAACCATGTGATTCATAATTGACCAATTGATTACGATACATATACTGTGTACTGTGGATTTATCTACAGGCTCGGAGGAAACGTTTTCTCTATGCGAACATAATCTGCCTTGTACATATAATGTATAAAACAATCCATGTTCGTGTTTTTATGACAGTAAAATAAGCCTTACGCGCATTATTTAGCACGGGCGGCCTCGTTGCATTTTTGTATATCCTTACTACTGTAACGTGCGACGTCAAAGACGCAACAGATCCCTTCAGAGAAAAGCATGCACAATCCTGAAGGGGTCCACTGGTCTTTATATTCACAACAATTAATACAGTAAAGTCATATTCCACACGGAGCCTGGTCTTTGCTAATTTGCATATTACCAAAACAAGTACATAAGCGTACTTCCGTCTATAACGGAATTTTATACTATGAATGCATATCCGCCTACAGCGGACCGCTACACTGCCATTCACGAGGTATAAATATATATATTCGAGAGATGGCAGAGTTGTAACGATTGTTTACAATATAGCAACATAATATTGCTCTTTATGGCAATAACCGTACACTGATTTAAGTACATGGGTACAACATAAATGAATACATTTTACACGGCTTTCTGAGTAAAGATCGAAGCTACCGTATGATAAAATTAGCTACAAAGACAGAAATTAAAGAGAAAACAGGCCAAATAATTAAATGCATTCAATGACAATTAAGTAAAGGGTGAGGCGAACTGGTAGATCTGGAAACATAAAACACTCACACACCTGTTTCATCTATTTATGTTTAGTTTCGAAAATAAAGCATCGAATATTAAATCATAATTGATCAGAATGTCACAGAGTGAACTTCCCGCCATTTATTTCGTGTAATACTTCAGTTATGTTACGTATAAATATCAAATATGCGTATACTCTTCTCCTTATTAATAGGCTTACACAACTCTCTCTAACGATACCATGACAAGATTTCATTCGGATAGAAATGAATTAAAGCGAAAGTATGGGAACCCGAATAAAAAAATTGTCATAAATCGTCAAGAATGAAATTTAAAAGTAAAAAAGAGAAGAAGTTTGGAAGAAGTTGAGACATATTGAACTTCATTATTTTGGGATTTTAAAATTAATGATTTTTACAATAATTAGTGACGACCGAGGACACAGATTGAGGCTCAACTATTTTGACATAATTTTGTAGATAACTAGCAGAAGTCAAATATTAAAAAAAATGTTGAAATATACGATGTGTTTAAGTGCTGAAGTCGAATATTATATGCAGGCTGTGAATAGTTAACATTTTTATCCCCATATACAGGGGAAGTAACCGCTGCGAAGATTTCCGTATATGTTGGCTGCTTCAAGTATCCACATAATTGTTGTGTGTTACCAAAATATGGTGGACTGCGCCCAATAAATTGAAACATGTTCAACTTTTTCTGACCAACTATTTCAAACAGTTGGTGTAAGGTAAACCTACTCATTATTTAAGAATATATAATATGTGCCTTGATTTTGTGATGCACGGTTTTCTCAAATTAAAAAAATCAAGAATGACTGGAAAATATTTTTTATGAAAGTTTTAGATTTTGTTAAAAACAGGTAAAGATTCTGCACCAATGCAAAAATCATATAGAAGTAAAGTTTCATATCCATTCTTTCAAGAAATGCAAAACAAAAATCCTAATTAAAGTGGTGTTAATTATTTAAAGTTAACCATTATATACAGTGCACTCCACCACAGGCAGCAGTTTCGTTGATAAGACCCACCCTATGGCCACCCCCCTCGTGTGGTCATTAATATACCTTTCAACTAATATTTGTTAATTGCCTGTTGATATCCACACACATTTTAGATATAACACCTCGTGTTGTTTGTTTACCATAATACGTCATACAGCTTTTGTGTTGTTGAGAACTAAATTGGCTAGGAGTAATATGAAGAACAGTATTCAAATAAATTACACAAAATCAGATACATGTACAGTAGGCGATTCTTATCAGTTTCCTCAGAGTTTCGCGGTGTTTTCACTCCTGAGTAACGTGGCGATTGTAATTATACGGTCCACTGATCAGCCTCGGAGGGAAAACGTGTGAAAACACCGAGGAGAGAGGATTATGATAAATTGGATGTCGTGTCCGCGATGACCAAAATCCACCGAGGAAAACGGAAAGTTTTTGTTCAGCGTGGAGTGTACTGTACCTGCTTGAATAGGCTTATTAGTTAATCATTTTGTGTATAAGTTAATATTTTTAGTGCAATATGTTGCATTTTTTTGTGAAAAGTACTTATTTTGTTGTTTTTTTACTGCAGTAATGCTCAAAATTAATAAAAACCTGAAATTTAAAGTGTGTATTTGTTTCGGACATCAGCTATTTCGGATGGTATGCTTTTGGGGATATGTTTCAATATACATACATGTATATATTCTACTTTTGATTGAACTTGAAACTGATTTTCGCTTAATACCGTTATTATTCTATTAAGTGCCCAACCCCTCAGTTTTCGGCTTGAAAACCATCATTTTTTGGGGCAAAATCTTGCAAAGAAAGCATATCTTTTAAACAAAGAGTTTCCTGATTTCCTGCTTTATATATGATCTTATTTCACTTTTTTTGTCTTTAATCCAAATATTGTACCGGTATTGTTAACTGATTTTTTTATCTCTGATAAAAGCAGTTGTCTCTAATTAATGCCAATCCCCTACTTCGAACTGACAGGTACAATTATAATAAAAGCCCAGGCGATTAATAGAATGATTATGGTAAGATGTATAATTAGTCAAACTATGAACAGCTTTGTATAAAACACTATAGTGTATGACTTTTCTTAGTTTAGGATTTATGTTTTTTTTCTAAAAGTACTTTTATTATAATTTAGCTTTATAATAATAACATAAAATATGGTAATATTTTAGTCTAATGAAACTTAAACATTAATTATTTTAATAACTTTCAACAAGTGATATTCATTGTAGCATTCTAGTATCAACATTTAATGTATTTATAGGAAGTGTTTGGTAAGTAAAATTATACTAATATTGATGCTTAGATTACAAAATGACACATTATTTCAATTTATATTCATGTGACTTTTGTCACAAGTAAAAAATTCAAAACTTATATCATTCCAATAACATGATAATTTTGTTATATTTCTCTGGTGGCATAGGATTGAATTGAAATATGGAAAGTCTATACAAGCTACAATAACATGTTTATTTCATTTCCAAGTTGACTATTTAAGAAATATAACACACCACTGAGGGTCAAATGACATTATAAGGACCGGCCAGTCAACCACCAAAGGTGTATATGGACCGAGGCGTTAGACGAGGACCATTCACCTTCGGGGGCTGACTGACCGGTCCATATAATGTCATATGGCCCGAAGTGGTGTGTTATATTTCTTATATTATACCAAACATTTTTCATTGTAATTCAATATTTTTTAAGCGATTTAAATGTGTTTTATTGAACAAAGCTAATATTTTTTACTTGCGACAATTTTTCGCCGTTGTGAAAATACAGCAAGCCGCACATACCAATTGTATGACGTCAGCGGCCAAAAATATAATATGGACCGCTGACGTCATTAAACTGGATTTTCATCAAAATACAGTGATCAAGTTTATGTATATAAAGAAGGGACAAATTAATGTGAGGTATAATATTCACCAATATTCTGTATTTAAATGTATCACTTAATGCATTTGATTGACATTATCATCCACTTGATTGACATAATCTTCCATTTTTTTCTCCAAAGGTGGTTAAATAGGATTTATACAACCATAAATACATAAAAGAATTACAAAAAACATAATCCTATGTGTGTTTAGGTCAGAGATCCCAAAGTTGAAAAGGAGGAAACCCTGCAGGATTCCTTCAAAAAAAGATTGCAACAAACTTCAAAGAGTTTTTTGAGCAAATATTATCTGGAAAAGTGCACCTTCACACAAAACTATGAGACCAAATGTTCTGTTTGCTCACGCTGGTTGCAGAAAAAGGAAATCTTATTTTTTTTGCATGTGGTTTAATGAGCTTAAATTCTGATTTCACTTGGATAAGATGCTGTAAAGTACATCAAGAATATTTTTCACTATGTGGCTGTTTCTTATCAATTCATTTTTATCACATTTGTATAATGAACTTCCTACCATGCATCAATGTGTGTATTCAGGGTTCCCACTTACGTTTGATTTGAATACGAAAGTCACAGGTCTGTTTGGGGGTAGCATCAGGTAGCATTTGTTTAGATTTGATGGAATTGATTTCTCAAGTTTAGGATTATTTCTAAAAATCAGCGTTGAAAATAATTAATCTCAGACTATTGTCCAATTGTAAAACATGTATTTGCTCAACCATTTCTATTTCATCTTAGCTCTACTGGCCAAAGGCCAGAAGAGCTTATGCGATGGTAATGTGTACGTAGTATGTGCGTCCGTGTGTCTGTAAACAATTCAGCGTTAACACGATACAGCCTTCAGTTTTGATTGTATCTTGATGAAACATGTACAGTATCTACATATCCATTAGAGCTCGGTTCCTTTCGAAAACCAGCCAGATCCGACCATGCATGCCTGGATTATGGGCCTTGATAGTATAAAAATCATGTAACCAAGTGCTCGTTAACACGATACAGACTTTAGTTTTGATTGTATCTCGATGAAACTTGTACAGTATCTACATATCCATAAGAGCTCGGTTCCTTCCGAAAACCAGCCAGATCCGCCCATGCATGCCTAGATTAAGGGCCTTGATAGTAAAAGAAATCAGTATGTCAGTAAACAATTGCTCGTTAACACGATATACAGTCTTCAGTTTTGATTGTATCTTGATGAGACTTGTACAGTATTTGGATATCCATTCTAAAGAGCTGGGTTCCTTTCGAAAACCAGCTAGATCTGCCCATGTATGCCTAGATTATGGGCCTTGAAATGATTAGATTATGGGCCTTGATAGTATAAAAAAGTGCTATTGTGTAATAAATGCTTGCGAACGTGAAACAGTCTTCAGTTTTGAGTATTCAGATATCCATAAGGGGTTGGTTCTTCTCGAAAACAGTGATGTTGACCACACAAGCGCAGCCAGTAGAGCATAGGCCTTTTTGGGCCTCTTGTTTGTTTTCTCCATTGATGTTTTACATTCCTTCTTTATATGTAGTATTCATTTGAACAATAGTGAGGAATACATCGTCACCTTGGTGCAAGCATCATATTCTTTTATTATGCCCCCCTTCGAAGAAGAGGGGTATATTGCTTTGCACAGGCATGCCGGTATGTCGGTCGGTCGGTCGGTCCGTCGGTAGACCAAAGCTTGTCCGAGTGATAACTCAACAATTCCTGGACGTATGGTCATCAAACTTGACATGAAGGTTGGGCCTGACCAGTAGATGACCCCTATTGATTTTAGGGCTCATCGGGTCAAAGGTCAAGGTCACAGTGACCTTTAATGGTAAAGTAATTTTAAAGCTTGTCCGAGTGATAACTCAACAATGCCTGGACCTATGGTCATCAAACTTGATATGGAAGTTGGGCCTGACCAGTAGATGACCCCTATTGTTTTTGGGGGTCATCGGGCCAAAGGTCAAGGTCACAGTGACCTTGAATGGTAAAAGGTTGTCCGAGTGATAACTCGACAATGCCTGCACCCATGGCCCTCATTCTTGACTTGGAGGTTGGGCCTGACTAGTAGCTGACCCCTATTGTTTTTGGGGCTCATCGGGTCAAAGATCAAGGTCACAGTGACCTTGAATGGTAAGAGGTTGTCCAAGTGATAACTTAACAATGCCTGCACCCATGGCCCTCATAATTGACTTGGAGGTTGGGCCTGACCAGTAGATGACCACTTTTGTTTTTGGGGGTCATCAGGCCAAAGGTCAAGGTCACAGTGACCTTGAATGGTAAAAGGTTTTCCATGTGATAACTCGACAATGCCTACACCCATGGCCCTCAAACTTGACTTTCAGGTTGGGCCTGACCAGTAGATGACCCCTATTGTTTTGGGGGGTCATTGGGCCAAAGGTCAAGGTCACAGTGACCTTGATGCGTAAAAGGTTGTCCGAGTGATAACTCGACAATGCCTGCACCCATGGCCCTCAAACTTGACTTGGAGGTTGGGCCTGACCAGTAGATGACCAATATTGATTTTAGGGGTCATTGGGCCAAAGGTTAAGGTCACAGTGACCTTTAATGGTAAAAGGTTGTCTGTGTGATTACTCGACAATGCCTGCACCTATGGCCCTCAAACTTGACTTGGAGGTTGGGCCTGACCAGTAGATGACCCCTAATGTTTTGGGGGGTCATCGGGCCAAAGGTCAAGGTTACAGTGACCTTGAATGAAAAAAGCTTGTCTGTGTGATAACTTGTCAATGCCTGCACCCATGGATCTCAAACTTAACATTTAGATTTTTGGTGACCAGCTGATGACTCCTATGTATTTTGAGGTCATAGAGTCAAAAGTCATGGTCATAACACACTCTATCCTCAAACTTTGAATGATCATAATCTTAAAACTGCCTCAACGGCATCCAATGTCAGCGACAAATCAGCTGTCATTTTGGTCCATGCAAACAATGTATTTCATTCAATTGTCCATATAATCCTGACAACATGGCGCTCAGGGGGGGGGGGGGGGGGGCATAATGTTTGACAAACATCTCTTTTTTCTATATATGTAGTACCGTATTTCCTCGACTATAAGACGGAGAACTGGTCCCGATTTTTAACCTTAAAGTAGGGAGCCTGTCTTATAGGCGAGTCTAACAGAAATTCATAAAGAATAGAGTCAGAATCAGGAATATTCATCATGAGGTATTCGACTGACTGATTTATTGTCTGTTGATGACACCCAAATAAAGTTTCACAGGAGACATATTTTGCTACCTTTATATTAATTGAAATATTTTGAAAAAAAAATATTTAAAAAAGTGAATTGTTATTCTTTCTATGTCTTAAATTCAACTTACTTTTTCCTTATTATAAGGCTTTGCGTATATCATGCACGTACATGTAACTGGCAGATTTCAATACACATATCCTTAATCGTTACATTAATTTATCCGCAATAGTTAACTAGTTATTGAGTTATTGCACTAACGTGACAACATGTACGTATTCTACATAAAATGAACGGTATGTATTAAACCGGACTGTTAATACATGCATCCATTCTGTCCATTTTCAGATTAAAATGGATTCACACACAGGAGATTAGCCATACATGAGACATATGTGTCGTCTGTAACAAATCATTTACTATAAAAGATACCCTACGAAACCACATGGGAATACAAATTGTTGGAAAACATATACTTGAGTTTTGTAACGCTTCTTTCTTTAAGAACAGAACCTGACAGAGATATTAAAGAAAACACACTGGAGTAAATCCATACAAGTGTGCAATATGACATATGCTCCGTATCATGATCAAAGTGAAATTGCATATAGTGGAGAAGCCATTCAAATGTGAGAAATGTGATTTGGCATTTTTCCCAGGGAAGTGATTTACATACACAAATGAGAACACACACAGGAGAGAAGTTGTACCAGTGTACAATATGTGGTATCCCCTTCTCTCAGAAAAGTAATTTAAAGCGACATATACGAATACACACAGGAGAAAAACCATACAAGTGTGCGTTATGCGATGCTGCCTTTTCGACTAAATATAATATAAACAACCATATGAGAATTCACACGGGAGAGAAGCCATTCCAATGTGAGAAATGCGGTTCTGCTTTTAATATGAAGAGTACCTTACAGAAGCATATGAGAATTCACACGGGAGAGAAGCCATTCAAGTGTGAGATATGTGATGGTGCCTTCACTCGGAACGGTGGTTTAAAGAGACATATAAGAATACACACAGGGGAGAAGCCATTCAAGTGTGAGATATGTGATGCTACCTTCACTCAGAGAAGTTCTTTACAGTCACATAAAAGCATACATACAGGAGAGAAGCCATACAAATGTGAGACATGTGGGACTTGTTTTATCCAGAAATCTCAGTTAGTTCGTCATATGAGAACACACACACATGAGAAGCCATACACGTGTGGAATATGTCATGGTGCCTTTACACGGAAAAGTAACTTACAAAATCATATGAGCACACACTTAAACGCCAATCGCATATCGGACTCACGGTAATTTACTGCAAAGGATATATGTGGTACAGTACGAAGAAAATAATGTGATGCTTGAACTAAAGATCTTTATTGGAGTAGTGATACAAGCGAGCGATATGTGTGTGTGTGGGGCACTTACAGGTTTATATTTTGTGTACATGCCTGCGTGTTTGTGTGTATGTGTGTGTGTCATTGTGAAAAATAAAGTTCGCATAAGGATAATATTAATGACACATGGGTTTAGTTTTTTAAACATATTTATTTTACAACGATTGTGAAACAAGTTATTACAACGGTATATTAATCACTCTAATTGGCACGATTTTACGCGAGAGTGTGGTCTGGTGTTGTGGAGGAAACCGGAGAACTCGGAGAAAACCCACTTGTCTGGCTTGGTGACCACGAACCAAACTCACATGCGCCCGAGCCGGGAATCGAACCCGGGTCGCCTAGGTGAGAAGCAAGTGCGCTTATCAATGCGCTAACCGGACCACATAGGTTTACTGACTTAAGAAAAAGTTGTTGTTTATGATGTGTATATTTGTTTTATCATTTATTTGTGCGCCGTAGAAAATGTTATTAACGGACATATTTTTTATATCATTTTGATCATGTGTAATGTTAAATTGTGTAATTTTATTTTCTATAATATGCATTCCATTGACAAGTGTTTATAGAGCTATCGTTTCTGAAATAAAATCTTCTTCTATTTCTTCTTCTAAAATATACATACATGTACCTATTGTACATTTGCTTTTCCACGAGCTGGCATAGTCGGAGAAAGAATGATTTATTACTTAAGTATTAATTAATCGTTTTCTGTATTAATTAATAATGTTTGCACTATTGATTGGCATGCAATGCGCCATGTTGGTTAATAATGTTTGCACTATTGATTGACATGCAGGGCGCTATGTTGGTTAATAATGTTTGCACTATTGATTGGCATGCAGTGTGCCATGCTGGTTAATAATGTTTGCACTATTGATTGGCATGCAGTGCGCCTTGTTGGTTAATAATGCTTGCACTATCGATTGGCATGCAGTGCGACATGTTGGTTAATAATGTTTGCACTATCGATTGGCATGCAGTGCGCCTTGTTGGTTAATAATGTTTGCACTATTGATTGGCATGCAGTGCGCCTTGTTGGTCAATAATGCTTGCACTATCGATTGGCATGCAGTGCGCCTTGTTGGTTAATAATGTTTGCACTATCGATTGGCATGCAGTGCGCCTTGTTGGTTAATAATGTTTGCACTCTCGATTGGCATGCAGTGCGCCATGTTGGTTAATAATGTTTGCACTATCGATTGGCATGCAGTGCGCCATGTTGGTTAATAATGTTTGCACTATTGATTGGCATGCAGTGCGCCATGCTGGTTAATAATGTTTGCACTATCGATTGGCATGCAGTGCACCATCCTGGTTAACAATGTTTGCACTATCGATTGGCATGCAGTGCGCCATGTTGGTTAATAATGTTTTGCACTATTGATTGGCATGCCGTGCGCCATGTTGGTTAATAATGTTTGCACTATTGATTGGCATGCAGTGCACCATGCTGGTTAATAATGTTTGCACTCTCGATTGGCATGCAGTGCGCCATGTTGGTTAATAAAATTTGCACTATCGATTGGTATACTGTGCGCCATGTTGGTTCATAATGTTTGCACTATCGATTGGCATGCAGTGCGCCATGTTGGTTAATAATGTTTGCACTATTGATTGGCATGCAGTGCGCCATGTTGGTTAATAATGTTTGCACTATTGATTGACATGCAGTGCGCCTTGTTGGTTAATAATGTGTGCGCTATCGATTGGCATGCAGTGCGCCTTGTTGGTTAATAATTCTTGCACTATCGATTGGCATGCAGTGCGCCTTGTTGGTTAATAATGTTTGTACTCTCGATTGGCATGCAGTGCGCCATGTTGGTTAATAAAGTTTGCACTATCGATTGGTATGCTGTGCGCCATGTTGGTTAAGAATGTTTGCACTATCGATTGACATGCAGTGCGCCATGTTGGTTAATAATGTTTGCACTATCGATTGGCATGCTGTGCGCCATGTTGGTCAATAATGTTTGCACTATCGATTGACATGCAGTGCGCCTTGTTGGTTAATAATGCTTGCACTATCGATTGGCATGCCGTGCGCCTTGTTGGTTAATAATGTTTGCACTCTCGATTGGCATGCAGTGCGCCATGTTGGTTAATAATGTTTGCACTATTGATTGGCATGCAGTGCGCCATGCTGGTTAATAATGTTTGCACTATTGATTAGCATGCAGTGCGCCATGCTGGTTAATAATGTTTGCACTATTGATTGGCATGCAGTGCGCCATGTTGGTTAATAATGTTTGCACTATTGATCGGCATGCAGTGCGCCATGCTGGTTAATGATGTTTGCACTATCAATTGGCATGCAGTGCGCCATGTTGGTTAATAATGTTTGCACTATTGATTGGCATGCAGTGTGCCATTTTGGTTAATAATGTTTGCACTATTGATTGGCATGCAGTGTGCCATGTTGGTTAATAATGTTTGCACTATTGATTGGCATGCAGTGCGCTATGTTGGTTAATATATTGTTTCGGTGAAATTACACAGCGCTAGATCATTGTGTGTATACCACGTGATAAATTGCGTCATAGATGCTACGTCGGAAGGCAACAATTTGCTTCGAATGAAGACTTTAAACAAAGATAACTTCACTATTTCTACAGTGTCACGGTAGATCGGACCTTGTGGATAAAGTTTGATAATTTTGGAAATTTAAGAATACACGTTTGAATACGAATTGCCCTTCTAGAAGCATATATAAAGTATAAGATCATGTGTATTAATAGCCTTACGTACAATGTAGAATTAAGCTTGATCGAAATTTTTCATTAATGTCTAACAATGTTCAATGGAATTGGTAAATTCTCGTTTTGGATATCAAGAAAGTTTGAATTTCAGATATTAGTATTTATTTCGAAAGGTTCTGATTCTATAAAGCAAAAAGAAAATCAGTCAAGAGAAAACTCAAGTGATACTCAACATCTTGGTTTAACACCATTCGGAACTCCTCGGCCATTTTATCGAAAACAACCTCGGATGTATGCCGGTATATCATTTGAAGAAGTTCGTAAATTTTTGAATAATATCATAAATTAAATGTAGTGTTTAAGAGTTGTTTTTATTGATCTCAGTTTAAATTGATTGCCAATGAAGTGTTTTATTGCAAACATATTAAGATTCTCTAGAGTTAAGTCATAAAGTTTAACTACTAAATAAGATTACTACGCGATCTATTTGCAGCGGACTTAAACGTACCACTTTTTGAGTATGTAAACCGTCCAAATACATCCGAGGTTGTTTTCGATAAAATGGCCGAGGAGTTCCGAATGGGTTTAACACAATGCAAAAGGTAGAGCAGATGAAATTGTTGATGCTCAGCAATTCAAGGCTCCCCTGTGTAGTTCTAAATAATCGCCCTTTTTCATTGTTTTTGTGACGCAAATTAAGGTTTTCCATGAATGCTCAACATATTTCAATGAAATTTGTATCTCTTAATCTTTAGTAACAGAACCATTGTATATTTTAATACATTTTAGTATTTCAGATTTTCATACTTATAATGCAGTTTTCATGAAAAACAAAGATTTTGAAATATTGAATAAAACTAAACTCAACTGACATCCCGGTTCTACACAATGCGAAAGAGCCAATATATCAACTTTTTAATGCTTGGCAACTAAGTTTGTTTTTCACTGTGATTAAATGAAGTTGATGTTGTTTTGAACGCAAAAACTCACAAAATACTCACTATAGAGATAACAAAAATATAAGCAGTGTTTGGATAGGACTTTAGATGGTAGAACCAGTCACATATGGTGGTAAAAATTGTGGTGGATGTAATTATATGTATTATATATTAAGAGAAATATTTGCTGATATCGGTAGATGAACGTTTTTATTTCACAACATAAGATATGTCACCGAACTCAATGAATTTCATGTTTTTACTTATTTTGTGCTTCTGTAATGAAATAAACATTTGATATCCAAAACACGAAATATGTTATGTATATAACCACATATGACAGCGTATAAGGGGTAATAAAAGTGAATTTGAATACATCGTAAGGACAAGGAAAATGGTGCAAGCATGTACCAAAATATAAAAAACATAGGGAAAATACAACCAACACAATATGAGTTTTTACCCAATAAAATAAAGATAAAAAACATCCATGACATAAACATTATAACAACGAATCAGGCAGTTTAAACGCCTTAACACAATACGTTGCATTTTTTTACCGCATATGTTATTACATGTACAATGTGTGTAAACATACCCTCATTTAAAGTCTTGTTCATTTGGGTTGTTTTTGTAAAAGTAACTATCTATTTCACTATGTTCACTTAACTTATAAATATCACTCCTTTTATATCATTGTCATAACTCTATCTAAAATGCAGGACGATGTGTAATGTAGGGACATGTCATTTATTTCCCATTCTTTGTATTGTTGTGTACCCTGAAATTGATTTCATGCATATCATTTTCCTACTCTTTTCTATGTTATGATTTTATATCAACTGTATATTCATGTATTGTATGTTATAAATATGTACTGCTCTCCGTTTTTGGAGGAATAAAAGAATCTACCTATCAGATCTATTACTTCCTCGCATTAATAAAATATATTAACCAAAGGCTAATATGAGTATAAAAGTACTTCGGAATATACTGGCGTCTAAGGTCTGCATACACAGGGTATTTATGAATACATGTAACTAGTTATTTATGACTTACACACTTGAAGAACCTAAGTTAATTTTGAAATATATTTAGACCATGGGTATGTTATTCAATGAAAATTTCAGGAGAGGTAGATTTTAAACGACGTACAAATATATATATATATTGAATACATTTTACGGCACCATTTTGATTTTTGGTACAAAGCATAAGTAAAAAGTAAAAACTCAAATCATTATGCAAATATCATTTAATTGATGAGTTTTGCTTTTTTAATTCATAATGCATGATTTAATATAATGTTGATTCATCACCTCTGTAACATATTATTGTTTTGGTATTCAGAAGACCTATATTATATTATTTTGAGATCAGTTTAAGGTCGAGGTAACAAGGGTCATGAAGGCCAAATGATTCATAAAAATCGTAAAATTAAGACGCATATTACATATATCCAATAAATTTGATTGCAACATAATTAACAAAAAGCTATGCAATATCCAGTATCACTACAGTTAACAACAGTCAATTTCAAAATACATTGCTGACTCGACATCAATTTTTAATAGGGATGCAAACGAATGGCAAATTGATATTCGAATATTCGGTAATTATTTTTATCAAATATTCAAATACCAAAATGAACCTTTTAGAATTGCAGTAAACTATTATTAACTGTAGTAACTAAGTCGGGCCCTGTTACCCTTCTTTGTCGTATCGTTTACACGCGACGGATACTTATTGTTCCACAAATTAGCCTCTGAATTTCCCCATTTTCAGAATACATTCCAAGAAAAAGGATACATCTTTAACAAAAAAAAATCGAATTATTTCAATTCCTGTGTGTTCATATTTGTAAACAATGCAAAATTAGATCCGGGAATTACGTATTTTCCCGGTCACAGTAAATGACGATATGCGCCAACATGTGACTTGCAGCCTCGTTCTGGTATTAATGTTTACGAACAATATTTAAAGAAGACGACACCATGGCCAAACGTCGATTTTGACTTATGTATTGTACAACAATACAGGACATATATCCTTAAAAGTTAAACCACGTTTCAAGGCAAGAGCGTTTTTTTTTCGAAACATGGAAAACTGTTTAAAGCACAAAACTAGCACATGTCCTTCATATTATCAAGGCGATTTGAGCAATATCGACAAGCTTGATTAGCAATGTAAACAACTCACTTGTATAAAGGCCAATCTCTTCAAACCTTAATTGACATAGTCATTTAGATGTATCAAAAATAATTGTAATGTGTTTAATGTCACTTGTCTAACAGCCAGTAAATGCAAAATTACAAGGACTGTTTATAGTTCCCGGCGATATATCCGATATGACGCGTGACAAGTGTCATCAAGTTCACACCTCTGGCATTAGGAGTCAATCGTTGTAAAAACAAGACAGACGAAGAACATATTTGTAGGCAAAAAGTTTATTAATTTAATAATTCAACAAAAGCATCGAATATTCGAATACCGATTTTGATATTCGAATACCAAACGTTCGATCGAATATTCGGATATTCGAATATTCGTTTGCATCCCTATTTTTTAATAACTCGTATGGCTTCCATTTGCCACGAATCACAGCCTCAGTCAATTTCCAAATTCATTGCTGGCTCGACATCATTTTTTAATAACTCGTCTGGCTTTCATTTGCCACGAATCACAGCCTGGCAATCCGACCATGGGACATTAAGTAACTATATACGGAACCAGCCATCAGGGATCTTTTGGCATTCCATTACAACCCTGTGCTGCAGTTCCTTGAGAGGTTTGTTTGTGTGTGTGTGTTTTTGTGGGGGGGGGGGGGGGGGGTTAATGGGATGGGGGCATTCTTACATACAAAACGGCTGGAGGTCTGCCCAAACATTTTGATACTATTTAGTTGGGGACTTAGACGGCCATGGAAGATGCTGTAGCCTATTTGCATTCAGGAATTTCATTGTTGTGCGAGTGGGTGGCATATAGTCCCGTTCTGGGGCAGTGATTACGAACAGTCTCACGTGTGAGCACAGACTCAACCCTCAATATGGCAAAACTTCATTTCACTGTAACTTTCCTTCTAGCAAAGCATTGATAGTAAATTTTGTTGAAATATGTTACTATTTAAATGTTGTTTTATTAGTTACATATATTATTGTAAAATATATGGAATAAAAAAATTAAAAATGATTTTGTGTTCCTTCATTAAAATGCTTTTCTGAGTCTGAGTCTTGATTTGGACTTGAGACTGTTCGTAGTCCTGGCCCCAGGACCAGCCTAAGTCCCCGACTGTCCCTCATCAAAGATTCCAACATGCGGAGAAAGTAAATATGCCTGGTACGTCATTGCGAGTACAGGGTGATACAGGAATCCAGTGGATTTCACGTGAATTCCACTCACCACGTGAAATACACCCAGGTCACATTCATTTTAATTAATTATTATTATTATTATTATTTGTATTAATTAAAATAAATGAGTTCTGAGTGGATTTCACGTTGGGTGGACGTGAAATCCACTGGATTCCTGTATCACCCCGCTCCACATCAACTCAGTCTACTAATGACACAGTGACACATCCGCTCACACTAACACATAATCGCCTTGCATATCGCTCTCTACAATGCATTGGCAACTCAACGTTCCCCCCCCCCCCCTTCGCCTGTGTACTCGGGCGCGGCCATCTTGACCATGAAAGCGAAATCTCTTTTCATCACTGAACAAGATGTTCGCCGAGTTAGCACGTGTAAAGCGATAGCCCATCGCAGTCTGCCTTGTCTGTGTCTTGGTAATAAAACAATGCATATAGAAAAGGCGTGTGGAATGCATCATGTGAAAACCAAAAACGTAATCAGTGAATAAGCAGATTGGTATTTTTAATTTATTTAAAAACTGACTCGTCATGAGTGCACTAAAATAACAATTGGAATATTACCATATGTATTTATGTAATAAAATGAGCAGGGCAGAACTGTTACACATTGTATTAATATTGTACCTTCAAATGGCGTCGAGCCTGACTACGCATCCGCGCCCTTTTTGTGTTTTCAAAGGTGGGGGCGGGGAGGAGAGTACATGGTTCTACTGTATATTAAGCCAAGTGCGATTTTATTTCGCGCGACAGAGCGATTTAATTCCTCGTTCCTCATCAGTTTGGCTATTTATCGCACAATCTTTATAATAAAATTGGTATTGGTAAAGATATACTATATATATGTGGTCCATTTTTTCGGTGGACATAAAACAAGTGTATTTTAAAATCTTAACGTTGAAAAAACGTTATGGCTTACAAAGGGAGGTTAATGCGTAATCCCGACCCCACCAAATAGTTGTTTGTAACCTTAGATTTATTGTGCAACATTTTTAGAAACCTCCGATACCAAGAGACTTACAGGTAAAATGCAAATGACCTAATGTCTGTAGAATTTAATTCATTTTTATTGTTTACGCATTAATGTTTGAAATAAAATTGCATATCAAAAGCTTGTTTGTTTTCTCCAAAAAATGGTTTGTAATATAATTTCGCGACAAGCAAAAATAAACTTGGATTTCCAAAAGATAGGATGTAAGCATACTCTGGCAGTCATTGTTGAGCACTCGATTCAATTCCAATTTTTACACAATGATTCAGCCGCACCATATTTGCACACACACACAAGATTGTCAAGACAGCACACTGCACTAGCTACAATAATGAGCGGTCAGGAACACTTTTTTATTATTTTAACATTTCCTATATGTATCCTTGTAACGCTACAACTCTCTACCATTTAACACTGGGCGAAAAAATACATAGTAATATCATTGACCTATAACCATGGATTGGCAACCGCCCTATATCGGTGAAACAATAAGAGCTTGCATGAGTTTGAGCTAATCGCATTAACACAGAAGATAGTTGCCAATCCATGGTTAATACATCCGTTGTAATATTATGCATCGATGTTGAATAATTATGACAAATTGTTCACTATATACCTGACAGTGATCTAAAGTGGATTTTATTTGTCATTAGAGTTGTTATTTTCACATTAATATATTCTGGGTCACGAATTCTGTTTTATACTAGTCTAAAATAATAGACGTGTTATGCGGGATTCTTCCAATCCCTAACGTCTAAACGGGAATGTGCAAAAAACGGGGGTGTTTTAAAAAATATTGAAATTGTTTTAAGTGAAGAATTTTATGGTTGAAATTGATCATAAAGAGTTATATTCATATTTTACCATGTAAGTGAAATGTTATTTTGCACTAAACAAGCATTTAATGCATTAAAACAAGTTGTTTACCTTTCCAATAAAACGAAAGTTGACTGACACAGAAAACAATTATGCGAAGGGGAACAACTCGATACAATCGTAATAACTCGGCCTCCTCCGACAAAGCTTCGAGATAGACCTCGTTGCACAATCGTAACAACTCGGCCACAGCCGAAATGTTCCGAGCGATTTAAAACTGTGCCCGAAAGCCTAATGCAGGTGTCCTTCATGTATGTATCGTTCTGTTTTGACAGAATGAAATGAAGAAAAACCGTCAAACTCATAATTATAAGTTGGATATTTATTTTTTGTATACGGAACTACTATAAAAAAACATTATCTGGTAATATTTCTTGTTTTTTATGATATTTTATAGACACTATATGCTTTAACCCGGAATCCTGATCGGAACAACTACCCACTTTTGATACTAAACAATTTGTACGTGAAGGATTTGCCATATATCAAAAATCTTAAAAAAATCCGTCAACGTACAATTATTTGGACTATGTTTTATACATACATGTACAAAACATGTCAGATTTGCCCCAGATTTAGTCCTTTAGGCCAAATAAAAAAAATAGTCTGGTTCAGGTAACGTTGTTCAAAAAAGTTAGGGGGGTAGGGATTATTAATTTTATTTTTTTGCATGGGCTCGACATATTGTTTAGATAGTGAATTTATCTTCCATCATGTGGTAATTGTACATGTCTTGTGCTTGCTGCTTGCTATATAACCATTTTAACCATTTATCCTTTGTAATCCTAACTTCTAGACTAGCTTTTTATGTACCCTTTGCCTTTTAGTCACCCTCTGTGCTATGCTAACCTGTATACAAAGTTTGCCTCGATAGTATTAATTTACACTTTTTCTTTTATATAAAATATGTGAACAGAAATGTTCGAAACAAACCTCCCAAAACGATGCCCCTTGTAGCGCCGTAGAAACTTCGTATTTTATGACAACACGTTTTACATCTACAGCACCATGTATCTCATGGAATATTTGATCAGACGTGCAAACATTTTGGACTGCTTTCATGAGCTGGCGCTCGCCGTGGTAATCACATTTTAATAGTTTAATTGCGATCACATTTGAAGAACTGACACACGCCGCCATCTTGTATCAAGGGAGGTTACCCGAACGGTAATATTAAATAGGCGCGGAATAGAAATATCGTTGTCGGCGCACGTTTACGATCAGATTTTCGGCGGATTTTCGAAAAAATGGCGAAAATTTTTATTGACGAAAAAATATCGCAATAAAAAGTGTTAGGGTCGGCGGTAATTATTAGGGTCAGTCGGGTTACCTGAACCAGACCTATTTTTGTGTCGCCTGAAAAGACTACATATAGGGGTTACTTTTGTCGGCGTCGGCGGCGCCGGCGTCCGCGTCCCATTTTCGCTTGTCCGGGTTATATCTCCTAAACTATTAGTGGTATCAACTTGAAACTTCATATGTACATAGATCTAATTGAGGGCAAGTGCAGTGCACAAGAACTGTTACTCTTGCTTCCATATTTTTAGAGTTTTGCCCTTTGTTATTTTTCATGCTTAAAATTTTGTCCGGGGCATATCTTGTAGAATATAAGAGTTATCAACTTGAAACTTCATATGTAGATAGATCTCATGGAGGGCAAGTGCAGTGCACAATAACAGTAACTCTTGCTTTCTTGTAGTTTTAAAATTATTGCCCTTTGTTAATTTTCATGCTTAAAGTTTTGTCCGGGGCATATCTTGAAGAATATAAGAGGTATCAACTTGAAACTTCATAGCTAGACATATCTCATTGAGGGCAAGTGCAGTGCACAATAACAGTAACTCTTGCTTTCTTAGTTTTAAAGTTATTGCCCTTTGTTAATTTTCATACTTAAAGTTTTGTCCGGGGCATATCTTGAAGAATATAAGAGGTATCAACTTGAAACTTCATAGCTAGATATATCTCATTGAGGGCAAGTGCAGTGCACAATAAAAGTAACTTGCTTTCTTAGTTTTAAAGTTATTGCCCTTTGTTAATTTTCATGCTTAAAGTTTTGTCCGGGCCATATCTTGAAGAATATAAGAGGTATCAACTTGAAACTTCATAGCTAGATAGATCTCATTGAGGGCAAGTGCAGTACACAAGAACCGTTACTCTTGCTGCCATATTTTTAGAGTTATTGCCCTTTGTTAATTTTCTTGCTTAGGTTTTGTCCATGGCATATCTCGTAAACTATAGGAGGTTTCAACCTGAAACTTATTCCGTAGGTATATCTGATTGAGGGTTCAAATGCCACCTACACTTGAAAGTTAAATGGCAACATCATTGTCTATAAATGAATAAAATGCCAATCTAACAGCTATAATGTCGACAGTAAATAATTCGTCAGGCGACACATCCAACTCGCGGAGTTCTAGTTTTATTTGGCCTTACAGATATCGGGATATTTGATAAACTATCGACGCATGTAAGAGTGTTTTGATATCTGATCACGTTTTTGGCATAATGATATAAATATGTGTTTAATGGTAGGCAATAATATTTTGGTAGAAATTTGAGTTTATATAGACTGATCAAGATAATTTCAAAATTGATTCCAAAAGGATTTTCTGGGCCAGGACTATTGCTACCTTTTGCTGGGATGGTGGACGTCTTGAGTCTTCCAAAGTAAAACAAATTGTCAAAGACTCATTGAAGATTGAAGACCATTTAGGTGGACTACACACTTCACAAGTTTCTTGGAGAGTCTGTATTGTTGCAAGCAATAGACTACAATATATTGGACGAACAAAATTTGACATCGACACAATGTTTCGTGCTCAGTCATCAAAATAGGAGAACTGGCAGGGGAAAATGTGACTTCATTGTGTGACTTCCTCATACAAAAAGACTTATTAAAACCTTCTAGAAACAAAAATCAAAATAACAACAATAGCTCTCATTTTGTCATTGGCAACTTTACAAAAAGCAAGGAGAGTTTAGGTGAACAAAAGCACCAAGACTATAAATGTCAACAGCACATCAAGATCATAGGCTAGAACCAACCCATAACTTGACGTACCAACACAATCATTGTTGTCTGTGTGTACAGGCTGCCCAGTTATCTCATTTGGTAAGAGCACCGAATCTTAGTGTTGGGAATCGGTTGCAATTTTACTATCGATGATCGGTTCCACTCAAGTAACCGATTATCGATAGTACAATCGGTTTTTAAAATACTAGATAGTACCTGAGTTGTAGTTTTATTCATGTACAGTATTAAACTCTTAATTATTATATGCATATACCTTATGTCTATGATTGAAATCATTAAGTGTTGTTGTATAAAAAATAGTTCATTTTCTTGCTCATTGTGGCTTTCATCAGCCATTTTGTTAAAGATAACATCTGAACACTTATTAATTTTTTTTATTTTTTATTTTTTTTTATTTTGTATTTTTTTTCGATAATCGATTATAACTAAATACTATCAATTGTCGCCGATTTCAGGCCCAACCAATCGATTTTCGATTATAATCGATCATCGGAACATCACTACCTAATCTTTCTGCCAATTTTAGGAAAAAGACCTTAGACTATATAAGAAAAAATTGTGTCGCAAAATATGCCTAAATTGGGAAATGTTACAGTTAAAACATAATTTTAAAAGTTAAATTTAATCATAACATTAAAGTTAAAAGATGTTTTTCATGCATAAGGCAAAAACAAAATATGTATGTTACCAGGCTATTGTTTTTGTGTTTTATTCTGTACAGCTGTTTAGTGACAAAACTGTTTCTGGTTTAAAGCTGCACTCTCACAGATATACCGTATTATATCATGCATAGGACGCACTTTTTTACCCCCAATTCTCGTCTTAAAAATTGCCTGCGTCCTTTCTATGCTATTAGAATTTCATCTGTTTTTTTTCCAAGTCCATTTCAGGTTGAAAATATCGGACCGGGGAAGAACGCGGTAATAGTAAGTATCTGTACTGCGTCACCGAAGAGAACAACTGACATAGGTAAAATCACGCAAGTTAACACACGCAGAAATATATTGAATGTTTACTTTAAAATGATTTATTGAGAAATAAATTGAAAAAAACACGAGTGTTTACTTTTTTATAAAAGGGACGCTACTCACAAAAACTCGATGTGAGTCAGCACTTTAACTGGATTGAGTTATAACGGCAACGGAAATCGGGAAAGGAGGTAAATAGCAATTAATCGTTGTTTATGATTTTATTGTTTCGATATTTTACAAAACATTTTGTTGTATGTTACTGTTTTAAAAAATTGATAAATGAATGTGCATAACGCAAAGTAGCATTATTATCACTATCAAATCTTTTCAAATGTGCGGAGGTGTGAAAAACACCCGCTGTCTGTCATTAGAAAAACATCAATAGAACAAACTATTGTGATGGTAAAACCTTATGGTTGTTTGTTCACACTTTACCCGATGTGCCTTCCGCTGGCAAGGCTAATTACTGACACTTAATTATGCCGACATGCTTTAATCCGCACAGCGACAAGCCTTATCAAAACAATCATCAGTTTTGACAATACACAGTTTTGTTGCGATTGCAACGGTTGCAACGGTTGACTGTCATTCAGAAAGCATGTCGAGACTATTGCAACGGTTGCAACGGTTGACTGTCAGTCTGGACTATTACGGCATTTGTATAAGTCTTATAATATGCGTAAATGTTCTCAAAATGTCAAGACATATATCATTGTTGTGTACACTAAATTACCAAAATAAGACAATAATTATCGAAATACACATGACAGTTACCAAAATATGCCTTATATACAATTTTTTGTTTGTTTTTTACTTCAATATATATGTTATATATACTTGACCAACCTCAATTTTTCGGCTCCGATTTTGACATTTTTCCGCTGCGTCCTATCTTATATATCAAGGGTTTTTACCCGTTTTCTCAACTATTTTTTTGCCTGCGTCCTATCTATGCTAGCGTCCTATACATGATATAATACGGTACCATTTTTACAACATTTTTATTTTTTGAGTTGGAAAGGTCAAATTTTTGTGTAGATATCTGTTTACCAATGAAATAAGATTGCTGACAAAAAATCAGATCGTAGATTTTCATATTTCAGTTCGAAAATTGATGTTTTAAACCTTTTATGGCTTAAACCGTTACTAGCGATTTAAGAAAAATGCATAAAACATCAATTTTTGGACTTAAATATAAAATCTTCGATCTTATTTTTTGTCTTTTTTTATTTCAGCAGTCTTACATAACTGGTTTCCATGGGTTTTCGCAAAAATTGGCTCATTCCAAGACAAAAAATAAGAAAGTTGTCGAAACGTTCAATCTGTGAGGGTGCAGCTTTAAATGGCATTGCAGTTCAATCAAGAAATATGAATTGTGATTACTTATTTTGTGTGCCTTAGAGGAGGTAGAGGTTTATTCAAATAATTTATTTCCATATAAAAAATATCAGAATTGTCACAGTAAGATTTAAAGTTTCAATTGCATTGAATGACAAGGTTTTGCTACATTTTAAAACAATAATCATTCATCGTTCACTTTATTGAATGAACAAGTGCATGGCTGTGCCCTTTTTTGCAGGCATTTAGTTATAGCTCAGGATCAGTTATTAGGACCATTGATTCATTCACAATTATAAATGCATAATTTACCAGCACTTTTGGTGACATTAATTTCAAGGTTAAATACACTAATTTCACTGCCCAAAATTTATTTCCAATATAGCTAAATAAAACTTTACTCAAAAAATCTTAATTTATCCCATAATTGACAGAAAGGTGTGAAATTTCTTCCCAAATTGGTAAATTTTGCAAATTCTCCCAAGAATGAACTGAAAAGTCTCTGTAAATTTATATATTATCTTATGCTTTCAGACAAAATGGCCACACATGAGAATATGACATTGATAAAGGACCAACTGTTTCTTGGTAACTTCACGGCTGGCACAGATATAGACTCTCTCAAGGAAGGGGGTATCACACACATAATCACAGTGGATATGATACAGCATTACTACCCTGAGGTAAGTATCTTTATGTGTTGGGGATTTGAATTGATGAACAGTGACTGTATTAAAGTGGCATTCTCACAGATGGACCCTTTTTAATTTTTTATCTTGGAATGAGCCAATTTTTGCATAAATGTCTGAAACTAGTGATATATATATACATGTGGAAGACTGCTGACAAAAGGTCAGATCACAGTTTTTCATATAAATTTACGTTAAAAGTGTTACTTACACTCTTAGCCCTAAAACTTCCAATTTTTGAACGTTAATATGAAAACTACGATCTTTTCTCAGCAGTTTTAAATCACTGGTTTCAAAATATTAACGCAAAAATTGACTTATTCCAAGACAAATAATATAAAAAGAAAGTTATCAAAACGGGAAATCTGTCAGAGTGCAGCTTTAATGTGACGTGATATTCTTATTTGGGGCGGAAATATGTCACCAACTCTTCAAAAACTACTGGTAAGGCCAAAAAAAATAATGTTTGTTTAGGGTAACCTTCCCAAAATTTCTAGGTAGAGTAGGTAGGGATTTTTTTTTATTTTATATTTTTTTTTTTCAAAATCTGTCGTACATTCATACTGCACGACCAATCAAAACATGTATAACAAAAAAATACCGATCTTAATCGTCTCAACGCTTTACAATATCTTGGCAAGCGTCCAATTCGCATTTATCTGCCATTCATAACTCTCTATTCGCTAACGAATATTTTTTTTCTCAGAAACGGTAAAAAATAGTTAGGCGCATTTTTATAGGTAGGGTCAGGTTACCCGAAACGGACATTTTTTTTTTAGGCCTAAGCATTAGTTTTTATGCCAAAAATGTGCTGGGTTTCTGATGCCATATTAAATTTAGTTTTATTCCCGTGTCATAAATAGATGTACAACATATTAAAACACTGTGAATATAGGCCATCTTTAGTTAAAAACACCACAAATATATAACTGTATGAATTCTAATTTCCAGAGTGGGGAAGCACACATCGACCCACACCACATGTATATCAACTGTATGGATCTTCCTTCCATCGATCTGCTGTCCAAGTTCCAGGAATGTTTCGACTTCATTGACGAGGCTCTGACATCGCCAGAAAATAAAGTTCTCATACACTGGTACTTGTGACTTTCATATTTTGTTGACCTATGTCTAATTCTATAAGCTGTATGTTTGCATGTATTTCACTATTTGCACATCTTTAAATTCCCTAAAGACCAATCCGTCTAAGAATGACTATAGTGGGGCCAAAAAAATAAATTGTTTGTTTAGGGTAACCTTCCAAAATTTCTTAAGTAGGGTAGGTAGGATTTTTTTTTTTTTGATTAATTTTTCAAAATCTGTCGTAAGTTCAGAGTGTTTTCTTGCACATGGCAGTCTTTCCTACATTACTGTCATTGCCTGACTTTGTTTTATCATATAAACAATAATTCTGATTAAAATCTGCATTTATCCGCCCTTCGTAACTCTCTATTCGCTAACGAATATTTTTTTTGCTCAGAAACGGAAAAAAATAGTTAGGGTCGGCACATTTTTATAGGTAGGTTTTTTTTTTTAGGCCTGGTCAATAAGCTCACAAGCCCTGCCCCCGTATTCATAAAGTTTCTTAAGTCACTTCCTAACTTAAGATGATTTCTTCAAATTTTCATTGTCAAATTAAAAGAAATGTATGAGTGTTTTTAACATTCAATTACGGTATGTTTTTTTTCCATAAGGTCAATGAAAATAATGTATTTCGGAAATTTTTAATTTTTTATTTCATATGACTTAAAGCTGCACTCTCAGAGATTGAATGTTTTGACATCTTTTTAATTTTTTGTCTTGGAACAAGCCAATTTTTGCGAAAATTCATAGAAACCAGTTATGTAAGACTGCTGACAAAAAATTAGATCACAGATTTTATATTTAAGTTCAAAAATTGATGTTTATGCAGTTTTCTTAAACCATTAAAAACGCTTTAACCCATAAAACATTAATTTTCGTACAGAAATATGAAAATCTGCGATCTGATCTTTTTTTATTGGTTTGCAGATATTTACGCAAATATTTACTCTCTCCAAGACAAAAAATTAAAAAGTTGTCAAAATGGTAAATCTGTGAGAGTGCAGCTGTAAGAGATACTAAAATAAGAAAAGTGACTTAAGTTAGAAAATGACTTTTTTGTGAAGTTTTATGAATACTAGGGATTGAAAATCGGACCAAAGTCATAATCGATCATAAAAAATAATCGGAGGAGCCATTTCGATGAATCATCGATTATATAATCGAAACGGAAAAAGTGAATATATTACAAATAAATCCAAAACTATATTGGTTTGTACATACATGTCTTTAAATGAATAAACATATTACAATCAGTTATGTTTTATATGCTGTTTTGTTATACATTCCAGGTTACAATTGATAATTTAGTAAAATGTTTTTAGGAGATTACTTAATTCTAAAATAATTGAGAATAAATTGCCGTATAACCCCGTATAAGTCCGTACCGTTTCCCGTTTTAAAGAAAATCAGAACATACACAACATGGTTACTTCCCTTTGCCGTACATTGGAATCGTACATCGATTATGGAATAATGAAATCGATTATCGCCGACCTCGGACACAAATAATCGACTTTCGACAATACTTGATCATCGTTTTATCCCTATTGAATACCACCCCTGGTCTGTAAATATCTTGAAATGGGTTGTTTAAACTTTGAAGTTTAAATGACTGGGTTAGTTGAATATTTTTATGCCAAATATTTATGTAAGAATTTAGGATTGCTCATCCAAAAGTCTAGTTTAATTGGCAGCGGTCAAACTGGGAGGCCCTCAAGGCTTTGTTTGCCGAGGGTGTAATGGTGAAATTGGAGGAATCAGCCTGTATTGATAAAAGGCTTTTAAAAGTGAAATATTTCATCTAAGTAGTGAAAATATCAATTTTCTTCTAAATTGAATTATAAGAAACCAAACAATGTTTTAACACCAAAACTATTAAAACGACAAGAAAAAGGTCAAACTAATTAATGCATGAGAATAAATCGAGATAAATAAAAGAAGAGAGTATTTTAAATATAAAATTTGTTTAAAACTTTCTCACTTAGTTTAAATTTTGCACCAAAAACCGTTAAATGAATACGAACCCAGCCCTGGTTCTTACAATTGTCTGCTGATGTTTAGTTTATCAATTAGGATCTGGATCACACTGTGTACTGTGAGATCATTTCTCGAGGGCATAAAATTTTGTGGTTTTTCGAAAAAAGACAATTTTGTTGTTCATTAAATTTGAGGATTTTTATTATATTTGATTAAAAAAATGTGATCGTAAAATGTCTGCAAATTCACCACACGCCTTTCTCGTGCTATCTGTAATTATCATCTACTCACAATGCTATAGTGGGCCAGTATATGCATGTCAATATTCGCAGATATCCATATATCAATTATCACTTGATTTGTAAATTAATGGTCATAAATAATGATGCATCCACATCATGGATATGAAATAGCCAAGCTATCGAATGTCAATTAAACATTTTTACAAACAGAGAACATGTTACCTTTTACATAATCCGTATAATTTGAGAATTAAAGGTCCAATTTTAATTGAAATCATGAACTTTTGAATTACCCAACCCACAGAAACCATTAAAACTAATGTCCCATGAATATTAATGATTTCACTTCAATAATAGCTATTCCCTCTTGTTAATAAATGATCCATGGCTTTTAATGTTGTTTCTTTTAAGTTTTGCCGGTATGTCACGCAGCGCCACCATAATGATTGCCTATCTTATGTACAAGGATGGAATGGGGCTGGATGAAGCCTATGCCACTGTGAAACAGCTCAAACCAAATATAAAGTAAGGATGATTTTCATTGGTTGTGTTACAGTAAAGCCTGATTTGATTGGTTGATTGCTGAATTTATGTACAAGGATGAAATGGGGCTTGACAAAGCCTAGGCCACTGTAAAACAGCTGAAACTAAATATTGTAAAGGATGATTTTTATTGGTTGACTTTTAGTAAGGCCTGTTTTGATTGGTTGATTTTTACTATGTGTCAATTTATTTGAATGATTGCCTACCTTAAAGGGACTTGCTCATGTTTTTGTGCCATTTGTTTCTCCTGGTAATGCATCTGAAAACTCTGATATTATCTTTATTTTACTCTTTGATACTGAACCCAGGTGCAAACCCACAAAGGAACAGTTAGAAAACTGACAACAAAACTTAAGGCTCACAATGAACTGTACACAATGAACTTACCGTAACCTTTAAGCCTTTTGTTGAATTACATTACTTACACTGAAATCAACACGTAAACTCATGGCATTCAAAGACAATATTTGAGCTCTCAACATTTTTAAGGGGTTTCAGCTGCCAGTAGTTTATTTTAACACTTCTAATGGTTTGCCACACTTTATATATGTATACAAAAAATATGAGCGAGTTCCTTTAAATTCAAAAATAGAATGTGGCTGGAATTATTTCCAAATTTAGTCAGTGTATAATGTCTTAGGTAAATTTGATAACCAGTCATATGGCTCGTTTACTAGATGAATTATCACTCTTGAACTAAAGTAATTACCTACAAATCAATAACCTTTTATTAAAAGCCTCTGTCCATCATCACTTAAGTTGGTCAGAATGTGAATGGGCATTTTGGTCAGGTACGGTAACCAGCCATGTTGCCTCAGTCATTCCAGAGTTTAGACACTTGATATAGCAAAAATTGTATTAAGAGTAATAGAGTTCAATCTCTTAATTTGGCTTAATGTACATACCACCTTAGAGTTGGTGTCCTGAATGTACATACCACCTTAGAGTTGGTGTCCTGAATGTACATACCACCTTAGAGTTGGTGTCCTGAATGTACATACCACCTTAGAGTTGGTGTCCTGAATGTACATACCACCTTAGAGTTGGTGTCCTGAATGTACATACCACCTTAGAGTTGGTGTCCTGAATGTACATACCACCTTAGAGTTGGTGTCCTGAATGTACATACCACCTTAGAGTTGGTGTCCTGAAAATAAGACAGACATACTTTAACTTTACAGCAATTGGCACTTTTTTATCACTGCAATCTTGAGTCCATATTGTTATGCTTCTTTCAGACCTAACCCAGGATTTATGGATCTTGAGATCATACCATTATGCTTCTTTCAGACCTAATCCAGGATTTATGGAGCAGCTGTAACTTGAGTCCATATCGTTATGCTTCTTTCAGACCTAATCCAGGATTTATGGAGCAGCTGGATCTTGAGTTCATATCTTTATGCTTCTTTCAGACCTAACCCAGGATTTATGGAGCAGCTGTAACTTGAGTTCATATCTTTATGCTTCTTTCAGACCTAACCCAGGATTTATTGAGCAGCTGGAACTTGAGTTCATATCGTTATGCTTCTTTCAACCTAACCCAGGATTTATTGAGCAGCTGGAACTTGAGTCCATATCTTTATGCTTCTTTCAACCTAACCCAGGATTTATTGAGCAGCTGTAACTTGAGTTCATATCGTTATACTTCTTTCAGATGTAACACAGGATTTATTGAGCAGCTGTAACTTGAGTCCATATCTTAATGCTTCTTTCAGACCAAACCCAGGATTTATTGAGCAGCTGGAACTATTTGAGAACATGGGATGTAAAATAGATGAAGACAACTTGCTGTATCGGAGATACAGACTTCAAGTCATGTCTGAGAGAGTACAGGCAGGTGGGTGCACAGTGTACAGTAAAAATATTTGAAAATAAATAAATGTATAATATTACATATATTTTATTTGACAAACATCTCTTGTTATCTAATCAGTTTAATGATAACCTACCATCATGGCCTATGAATGTTTTTCAGCTCAAAACAGTGAATATGTTTTGTTTTTGACCAGCACTAGCCTCTGCCAAATAAACTTGCAAAACTGAAATTAAGAAAAAATAATAGAAAAATAAGAAAACTGTTTTCAGTTCAAAACAAATTATTAGCTGCTATTTCTTTTATCCTTTAAAATCAGGCTATTCTGTATCCTTTATTTTTCATAGACATTTTCGATATTGCTCTAAAATTACACAATTATCATCTTTATCACTGTAGAGTTTTTTAGCTACAGATCAAAAGAAGGGTACTGCACCCTGCTTTTTTATGGTTGCACCCCTAATGTTGACCAGCAGGTTCATCATTTTGCCTTATTTGGATTAAATAATTTAGATTATCCAATTTTTCCACTGTTTTGTTTAAAGGGACTAGACACCAGATGAAACAACTGCAAGAAAAAAAAATCGTCAAAAACTTACATAAAATTGACATCGTTGTGTACAATGCAATAAATCTTAATTATGACACATGCATATTTCGCAGTTTTTGCGCATTTATCCCGCTTGAAATTTACAATAATACCAGTTTTAAAAAAAGCATTGGTATGTTTATATATACTCATAAACAGATTTGATTCAAACTTGGAAACCATTATGCGCTATTGTTAGGAAATACAGTATTTGCCAACTTTTGGACCATCTGGTGTTTAGTCTCTTTGAAACATTTAAACATGGTCATAAATACACATACTATTAAAATTATCTGGCAGTGGAACCTAAAACCTCTTCATTTTAACACATTTTTCACATTTGTTGTCAGATTTATAATATATCAGTTCTTCACAGCAAGATACTACTTGTAGGAGCTTTTCCCCATTTTGAACCTTTCTAAAACCCTACACTGTGATGGTCATTTCAGGTGATGTTCTGGCAGATGCAGACCTGGGATCCACAGATGTTAAGATCAACACTGATAGTTTCTACAAATGTATGAAATGCAGGTATGTTATTTATCTGTTTCATATCAAATACATTGGACCAATTGGCTTGCTCAGAACTTCGTTAAAGTTAGCAATGTTGTTAAAACTTTTTAGCTCACCTGAGCACATACTCATAACCAGTGTGTGTATACCACGTGATAAATTACGTCATATATATGCTTCATCAGAAGGCAACAACATTTTGCTTAAAATGAAGAGTTAAGTCAAAGATAACTTTCCTTTTACTACACCATTTTTAACAAAACAAAGGGAAGTCTATGCCGCTTAAAGAGCCCCCACCTTTGTCTAATTACCGGAGTTTGATAAGGTGATTAGTTTCATCAAACACTTTGACAAACCTGTTTCCAAAATAATGTATTAATAGTGCTCCGTCAGACGGCCGTATTGTGAAAAGGTTTGTCGAAGTGTTTTAAGAAACTTCACTCTCAATCAAACTCTGGTAAAATACCGAAGGCGGGGCTCTGTAATCGGCATAGACTGCGCTTTGTTTTATTTAAAATGGTAAATAAATAGGAAAGTTATATTTGTTTAAAGTCTTCATTCGAAGCAAAATATTGCCTTCCGACGTAGAATCTATGACGCAATTTATCACATGGTATACACACACCGATAACTCTGAGTGAGCTTTTCCCATCGCCCATACTGTTTTGTCTGGCGTCTGTTAACAATTGCTTCAAACCTCATCTCTTCATAAACTGCCCAGCCAATTGAGATGAAACTTAACTGTTTCTTGGATGGTGCACTTTCAAAGTTATTCAAAGAAACTAATTCCATGCAGAACTCTGGTTACCATGGCAATCAAAAGGTAAAATCTTCTTTGATTCATTTTTTTTCCAATTTGTCTAGTATAGGGTCTTATATTGGGTCTTTTCCTCAAAATGATAAGAAAAGGCTCTGGTAGTTTTGAAAAAAATATCAAGCTTAGATACTTGGAGTGTAGCATTGACTAATATTCCTTTCCAAGATTTTTCAATTAATGCCCTTGGGCACAAATAGGCCTCACTCAGAGGGTCACCTTTGTTACATAGAGATATGAAGGAAAACATTAATAACTCTTGTCTTAAACCGAAAGGCCTTGAGGTAAGATATTTGGTGTGCTTAGTGGTTACTAAGGATTAAAACTTTAACTCAGGTGAGCGATTTATGGCCATCATGGCCCTCTTGTTATTCTTAACTGCTCTGGAAGTTTCATAGACACTCCAGTGATCTCCATCATTGCTTAAAATATTTTAGACAACTCTTTTAGCTATGCTTGTTTTATTTCAATTTATGAGAATATGGTCAAATAGATCAAGTTAACAACGATGCCGTTAACAATGTTGTTAACAATATTGTTTACTTTAACAAAATTCTGAACAAAAGGCCCATTGTCTGCCCACTGGATAGTCCAGGTTAATGGTGGTATATTTGTTACAATACTCACTTCTATCAGTAATGAATTAGACCGACATTTACATACTCTATATGCTGATGAATATTTTGTTCTTGAATGTAAATTATATACTGATACAAGAAAAGCTTACATAGATAAATATTGTTATGCATGACCTAGTATGATTAAATTTATAGAATAATTCACCTCTCAAAATACTCATGTAAATAGAAAATTATCTATGTTTGTTTTCAAAGCTTTCGAGTTGATAAATACCTACTAGAGTTATTCCTCTCGCTGTGTTAATGTTGTTCTATGAAACTGTGATTGTTAAACCAATTTGTAACTATGATTGGAAGATTGAGTGACCATTGACTATGTTATAAACATTAACGTATTTATTGATTGTGTACGCATGGGCGTATTGCCTATTGTATTCTGGAATAAACTCTATCTATCAAAACTCTATTATGCAATCATTTTCCGCTTCATTTTAGACAAATTCTATTCAAAACGAGCAGCATCGTTCAACACAGTAAGGGAGAAGGTGAAGCTGCATTTGATTGGAGAAGTAAAATGCCAGCCAATCTGAGGCCAGCAGACTGTGTCAATCAAAGTTCAGGTTCAGAAGTGTGTGAAAAGTCTCTTTTTATTGAACCAGTCAGATGGATGGCCGAGTCCATTAAACAAATGGAAGGGAAGGTTAGTGAAAACAATGATAACAACTTAGTTTTATAACCAATACTTTTTCATGTTTTATAGATAATGATGAATGTCAATTTATATATGCCCATCATAAATCCACACCCATAGCAAATCTCATTAAAATACGGTAGTCTGTATTCCACTCCAGTTCAATACTGCCGTATTCCAATTTGCTGACAGCACATCATAAACATGTTAAATAATCTATCAAATGTCTTTTTCGACTGTTAACTTTGTAATACGAGCTTCCTGGAAAATTCACACAACAATTAGCAGATAAACTGATGATTTTTAGCTCGACTATTCGAAGAATTAGGAGAGCTATACTACTCACCCAAGCGTCTGCGTCGGCGTCACCCCTTTGGTTAAGGTTTTGCGTGCAAGCACACATAGGTTAATATCTCAGCAACTGCTTAAGGTATTGCATTGAGACTTTATACAATGGTACTCAACCATCCAACCTACTTAATTAACCAAGTTAGATAACTCTACTTTGCATTTAATGCCAATAATTGGCCTTTATTATTTGACTTAGAAATTCTGGTTAAGGTTTTGCGTGCAAGCACACATAGGTTAATATCTCAGCAACTACTTGAGGTATTGCATTTAGACTTGATACAATGGTACTCAACCATCCAACCTACTCAATTACCCAAGTAAGGTAACTCTAGTTCGCATTTAATGCAAATAATAGGCCTTTATTATTTGACTTAGAAAGTCTGGTTAAGGTTTTGTGGGCAAGCACACATAGGTTAATATCTCAGCAACTGCTTGAGGTATTGCATTGAGACTTGATACAATGGTACTCACCCATCCAACCTACTTAATTTACCAAGTTAGATAACTCTAGTTCGCATTTAATGCAAATAATTGCCCTTTATTATTCGACTCAGAAATTCTGGTTAAGGTTTTGCATGTAAGCACTCATAGGTTAATATCTCAGCAACTACTGGATAAATTGCATTGAGACTTTATAAAATGGTACTCAACCATCCAATCTAGTATAATAACCAAGTAAGATAACTCTAGTTTGCATTAAATTCAAATAATGGCCCCTTTTTAATTCAACATAAAAATTCTGGTTAAGGTTTTGCATGTAACCATTTTAAAGTCCATGCTTCAGCAAATACATCATGTATTGCATTGAAACTTAAAACACAGGCTCCCAACCATTGAACCTTCTTAT
The DNA here is from genome assembly GCF_026914265.1 of Mya arenaria. NCBI lineage: Eukaryota > Metazoa > Mollusca > Bivalvia > Myida > Myidae > Mya > Mya arenaria. The sequence goes on from NC_069137.1 coordinate 16,823,121, forward strand.
TTAATCAAGTAAGATAACTCTATCTTTCATATTATATAATTTTTGCCCCTTTATTATGCGACTTAGAAATTCTGGTTAAGGTCTTGCATGTTAGCACACATAGGATAATATCTCAGCAACTACTTGATGTATTACATTGAGACTTTATACAATGGTATTCAACCACCCAACCTAATTGAATAATCAAGTTAGATAACTGTGTTTTGCAAATAATGGCCCTTTATTATTACACTTAAAAATTTTGGTTAAAAATTTGCATGTAAGCACATTTATGTTAATATCTCCGCACATCATGTATTACATTTAAATCTAATCTAACAGTGATCCATGCATGATTCGCCAAAGCTTTTCAATCCTTACATGGAAAAGCGGCGGAATAGTCGAGCGCGCTGTCTCTGTGACAGCTCGTGTTTTTAGCTCACCTGTCGCTTTGTGACAAGGTGAGCTTTTGTGATCACCTTTTGTCCGGCATCCGTCGTGCGTTGTCCGTCAACAATTTACTTAAAAGACATCTCCTCCTTAACCGCTGGACCAATATTAATAAAACTTCATAGGGATGTTCCTTGGGTGGTCTTCTATCAAAGTTGTTCAAAGAATTCAATTCCATGCAGAACTCTGGTTGCCATGGCAACCAAAAGGAAAAACTTTAAAAATCTTCTTCTCCCAAACCACAAGGCTTAGGCCGTTGATATATGGTAGGTAGGATCACCAAATGGTCCTCTACCAAGATTGTTCAAATTATGGCCCTTGGGGTCAAAATTGGCCCTGCCCCGGGGGGTCATGGGTTTTCTCTATATGTTTATAGTGAAAACTTCAAAAATCATCTCCTCTGAACTTACGTGGCTTAGAGCTTAGATATTTGGCATGATTCATCGTCTAGTGGACCTCTACAAAGTTTGTTCAAATTATGGCCCTGGGGTCAAAATTGGCCCCGCCCCGGGGGTCATGGATATTCTCTATATGTTTATAGTTAAAACTTCAAAAATCTTCTCCTCTGAACTTACTTGGACTAGAGCTTAGATATTTGGCATGATTTATCGTCATTGGACCTCTACAAAGATTGTTCAAATTATGGCCTTGGGGTCAAAATTGGCCCCGCCCCGGGGGGTCATGGGTTTTCTCTATATGTTTATAGTGAAAACTTCAAAAAATTTCTCCTTTGAACTTACTTGGACTAGAGCTTAGATATTTGGCATGATTCATCGTCTAGTGGACCTCTACAAAGTTTGTTCAAATTATGGCCTTGGGGTCAAAATTGGCCCCGCCCCGGGGTGTTAGGGTATTCTCTATATGTTTATAGTTAAAACTTCAAAAATCTTCTCCTCTGAACTTACTTGGACTAGAGCTTAGATATTTGGCATGATTCATTGTCTAGTGGACCTCTACAAAGTTTGTTCAAATTATGGCCTTGGGGTCAAAATTGGCCCCGCCCCCTTGGGGGGTCATGGGTTTTCTCTATATGTTTATAGTGAAAACTTCAAAAATCATCTCCTCTGAACTTACGTGGCTTAGAGCTTAGATATTTGGCATGATTCATCGTCTAGTGGACCTCTACAAAGTTTGTTCAAATTATGGCCCTGGGGTCAAAATTGGCCCCGCCCCGGGGGTCATGGATATTCTCTATATGTTTATAGTTAAAACTTCAAAAATCTTCTCCTCTGAACTTACTTGGACTAGAGCTTAGATATTTGGCATGATTTATCGTCTAGTGGACCTCTACAAAGATTGTTCAAATTATGGCCTTGGGGTCAAAATTGGCCCCGCCCCGGGGGGCCATGGGTTTTCTCTATATGTTTATAGTGAAAACTTCAAAAATCTTCTCCTTTGAACTTACTTGGACTAGAGCTTAGATATTTGGCATGATTCATCGTCTAGTGGACCTCTACAAAGTTTGTTCAAATTATGGCCTTGGGGTCAAAATTGGCCCCGCCCCGGGGTGTTAGGGTATTCTCTATATGTTTATAGTTAAAACTTCAAAAATCTTCTCCTCTGAACTTACTTGGACTAGAGCTTAGATATTTGGCATGATTCATTGTCTAGTGGACCTCTACAAAGATTGTTCAAATTATGGCCTTGGGGTCAAAATTGGCCCCGCCCCCTTGGGGGGTTATGGGTTTTCTCTATATGTTTATAGTGAAAACTTCAAAAAGAATCTCCTCTGAACTTACGTGGCTTAGAGCTTAGATATTTGGCATGATTCATCGTCTAGTGGACCTCTACAAAGTTTGTTCAAATTATGGCCCTGGGGTCAAAATTGGCCACACCCCGGGGCTGATGGGTTTTCTCTATATGTGTTATAGTGAAAACTTAAAAAATCTTCTCCAAACTCACAAAGACAAGTAACGTCTTAATTTAAACTGGATAACATATTTAGTACACATACCAATTTTCAGTATGGGCCACATACAACAATTAATAACAAATATACATATATAGATACACACGTAAAATCAAGTAGTGACAAGAGCTTAGATATTTGGCATGATATATCATCTAGTTGACTTGTACCAATATTGTTCAATCTTTGGCCCTGGGGTCAAAAAATGGCCCCACCCGGGCGGTCATGGGTTTCCTTATATATGTATATGATGAAAACTTAAAAAATCTTCTTCTCCGAAACCAAAAGGCGAAGGCCTTAGATATTTGGTATGAAGCATCGTTTATCGGACCACTATTAAGATTGTTCAAACTTTAGCCCTGGGGTCAGAATTGGCCACGCCCCGTGTTCATAGGCTTAGGTTTTCAATATTTGTATATAATGGAAGCATTAAAAAAAATTATCTCCGAATTCACAAGGACTAGAGCTATTTGGCATAATACATCATTAAGTGGACCTCTACCTTTATTGTCCAAACTTTGGCATTGGGGTAAAAAATGACCCCGCCCCATCAAACCAATGTGCAATATATGACAGGTGAGCGATTCAGGGCCATTTGGCCCTCTTGCTTACTCTACCCATTAGCCTCGAATTTGTTGATTGCCTAGCGTGGTCCTTTCTCTTTATCTTTTCGAGTCGCCTGAAAGCGGAATCAGACTGGTGTCTGACAATGAGGGATGATTGAATATCCATGTATCATGAAATAAACTATAAAACTAAGAGACATATTTAAATCCAATGATCATCCGCAATTGATTTGCTAACATGTTCGACCTTCCAAATTTTAATTCGCTAAATGGTTCCAGTGACATGACGTATTTGTGCTCTGTGTTATTTAACTGCTTTCGTGCATTAACTGTTATTAATTGGAACAAAGATGCATCAATTAATGTCCATTTATAAAAAAAAGTTCATTAAATGTTCTCACTAAAAATAATATACTGTTAGAGAACTATTTATCCACGAGTCGGATTTGTTGATTTCAATGTAAGATCATATCTAATTTCACTTTTTATAATAGAAAAAATAAATTTTCACACGTGAATATATGTTTTTTTGTGATACTCCTGAAATAAAATATGATCTTACACTGAAGTCAACAAGTACCGGCAATATATTTAATTGTTTTTTTTATATTGTTATATTTATCATTGAGGTAAAATATATTGTGATATTACACTTAAATATTATAATAATATCCCTTTGAAGGGTATTGAACCTTTTTTTCAGAAAAATGCGCTAATTTATTGGGAATGTTACGTTAATTTAAGAAATAGCATCGTTGAAATTTTGCCTAAACCTTGCATTTGATGACGTTTTATGTTGACATGGATATTGGTTTATTATGCCCCCGAAGGTGGACATATTAAAATCGCACCGTCCGTCCGTCCGTCCGTCCGTCCAGCTCTGTAACTTTCCCTTGTATGGACAGATTTTAAAATAACTTGCCACATGTGTTCCACATACCAAGGCGACGTGTGGCGTGCAAGGCTCGTGTCCCTACCTCAAAGGTCAAGGTCACACTTAGTGTTTATTCACAATGGAGTGCTGCATATAAGGACATAGAGTATAGGTTGTCGTGTCCGGGCTGTAACTTTCTCTTGTATGGACAGATTTTAAAATAACTTGCCACATGTGTTCCACATACCAAGGCGACGTGTGGCGTGCAAGGCTCGTGTCCCTACCTTAAAGGTCAAGGTCACACTTAGTGTTTATTCACAATGGAGTGCTGCATATAAGGACATAGAGTATAGGTTGTCGTGTCCGGGCTGTAACTTTCTCTTGTATGGACAGATTTTAAAATAACTTGCCACATGTGTACCACATACCAAGACGACATGTCGCGTGCAAGACCCGTGTCCCTACCTCAAAGGTCAAGGTCACACTTAGTGTTTATTCACAATGGAGTGCTGCATATAAGGACATAGAGTATAGGTTGTCGTGTCCGGTCTGTAACTTTCCCTTGTATGGACAGATTTTAAAATAACTTGCCACATGTGTTCCACATATGAAGACGACGTGTCGCGTGCAAGACCCGTGTCCCTACCTCAAAGGTCAAGGTCACACTTAGTGTTTATTCACAATGGAGTGCTGCATATAAGGACATAGAGTATAGGTTGTCGTGTCCGGGCTGTAACTTTCCCTTGTATGGACAGATTTTAAAATAACTTGCCACATGTGTTCCACATACCAAGACGACGTGTCGCGTGCAAGACCCGTGTCCCTACCTCAAAGGTCAAAGTCACACTTAGTGTTTATTCACAACAGAGTGCTGCATATAAGGACATAGAGTATAGGTTGTCGTGTCCGGGCTGTTACTTTCCCTTGTATGGACAGATTTTAAAATCACTTGCTACATGTGTTCCACGTACGAAGACGACGTGTCGTGTGCAAGACCCATGTCCCTACCTTTAAGGTGAAAGATACACTTAGTGTTTATTCACAAGGGAATTCTGAATATAAGGACATAACAGTGTAGGTTGTCAAGTAGTAATAAAACTCATCACTAATCAGTTTTGGCATATTTTTCAACATGAGACATTATTTCCTTGAATAAAAATCTTAAGTATCAGCACAAAGACATTATTCCCTTTTAAACTTATCATCAGTTTTGGAATTTTCAACCTAAGTCTGAGGCATTATTTCTTCATACATTTATCATTGGTTTTGGCACTTTTCAGCATAAGACTGATTCATTATTTCCTTTAAAACTAACCCTCTGTTTTGGCACTTTATCAGCCTAAGAGTGATACAGCATTTCATTCAAAACTTGTCGTCATTTGTGGCACTTTTTCAGCCTAAGACTAATACATCATTTCATTCAAAACTAACCATCAGTTTTGGCACTTTCCAGCCTTAAAGATTGATAATCATTTCATTTAAAACTAACCTTCAGTTTTGGCATTTTTTCAGCCTAAGACAAAACATCATTTCATTTAAAACTTACCATCAGTTTTGGCAGTTTTCAGCTTAAGACTGATACATCATTTCATTTAAAACTTACCATCAGTTTTGGCAGTTTTCAGCTTAAGACTGATACATCATTTCATTTAAAACTTACCATCAGTTTTGGCAGTTTTCAGCTTAAGACTGATACATCATTTCATTTAAAACTTACCAGTTATCAGTTTGGCCCTTTATCACCTTAACACTGAGACTTTATTTCCTTTAAAAATCAGTTTTGGCACTTTTGGCACTTTTTCAACCTAAGGCTGATACATTATTTTTTTGAACAGTTATGGTACTTTTTCAACCTAAAACTAATGCATTATTTCATTTAACACTTATAGTCAGTTTTGCATGTTTGAGCCTTAAGCTGGGACATTACTTCTTTTTACACTGATCAGTTTTGGAACTTTTTCAGCCTAAGACTTGATCAGCATTTCCTTTATCTCTGATCATCAGTTTTGACACTTTTCCACATAAGACCGGGACATTATTTCATTCAAAATGTATTATTAGTTGGACATTTTTAAGCCTAAGCCTTCCTATAACACTATTGATTAGTTTGTTACTTTTCAACCTTAAAATGATATTATTTTTTTCAAGACTTTATGATCATTTTGGCACTGTTTCAGCCTATGTCATTATTCCCTCTATCACTTATCCTCAGTTTTGGCACTTTTTCAATCTTACATGGAGGCATTATTTCTTTAAAAACTGATCAGTTTTGGCAACGTATTCAGCCTTACTCTGAGACAGTCTTACATTTGAAATTAACCATCAATTTTGGCTCTTTTTAACGTAAGATTGAGACATGAATTCCTTTAAAACTTATTATCAACAGTTTTTGCACTTGTTTATACTTATGTAAAAACTACAGAAATAGAAACTCAGTAGCTAAACATTTAAACATAAACCCGGTTTAATGGCACAGGGTAAACGCCAAAGACATAGAACACACAAAAAAAAATAATCACAAACAACAAACATGGAAGAACAGCACAAAACTCCACAAACAGCACTGTGCATAGATTGTTAGGCACAGCCTTGGAACGGTCAGTAAAATGAAAATTTACTGGGGGTTCAAACCAGTTTGTGTGTACAACCTCACTCTTTAGCCTTAAACATAGTCATTGATTCATTTAACACTTAATGTCAGTTTTGGCACTTTCAACCATATACCATAGGCCTAACTTCAAAATATGTTCACAAAAATGTTCATAAGGTGACCCTTTTATCATTCTTTTATCATTTTCTTTTTTTATTGTGTTTTTGTTTATAATTATTTTATTGCTTTACCATTATTGAAGACAATATCTTCAAACTTCTTGAACATCTTACACAGTAACAATGTTTTCTTTTGTGACAAGGTATATATACATCCAACTTAAATATTTTAACAGTTATTGTTTGTATACAGACAAGTGTTTTGGCGGGAAGCGTCCGGTAGTTGTCCAATCAATAACTTGAGAACCCTTTGTAATACCATGTGATAAAGTGTCATCCTGCCCTCTTGCTCCTTTTAAAGAGTCTTGTCTGATATCAATGTTATACCACCTTCTACCTTCTTGAATATTTTTCAGCTGAATTGTCCCAAGTGTAACCTAAAACTGGGATCCTTTATCTGGTATGGCGAAAAGTGTCCGTGTGGAACCTGGGTCGCCCCTGCATTTCATATTCAAAGGTAGTAATGATTGAGGTGGTTGATAAATGATCCATAATTTTGGAATTGATTTTCGCTATTAGTGTTGAAGTATTACCTTAATATAGAATTATTTTGTAGGACAGCAATTTTAAGAACTAGCCTTTTATTTGGATTGATAATAATTCAAGCATTCAAATTTGTTTTCAATTGCATTTATTGCTTTAACTATATTTTATATTTACAACTAGATTTGGAACATCTGTTAAAGATGTATGACTAATGTTTTGTTCCGATAACATAACTAATTATATTTTAGTATAGACAAATTATTTTAAATAATTGATAATCATTTTTAAAAGAGTTTAATCCCTTTTCAAAAGTTCAAAGGTTGATCTGGTGAAGCCACGCCTTCTAGCAACCATCAACCAACCAGCAATGAGAAACCAAGTGGCTACTAACCAATCAGAATCAGCCAATATGATATTGGACCAATCAGAGAAGAATAAAGTTCAAATGATAGAAACAACGGAAGGTATGGCTACTTAAAGCCAAAATATGTATTATTGTTACTGTTGGGTACATTTATAAAATGTTAATTTTTGTTACGTCTGTTTAAAGAGATAATATATTTATAAACCCAGGGCTTTTTCAACTTCCTTCGTCCCTCCAAAAATGTAAGAGTTTGTCTCAATATTTATTATATTTTTGCATAAAATCCCCCCCCCCCCACCCCCAAAAAAATAATGCAAAATAAATAAGAAGTAGAATAATAAATATATAATAATAATCAGGAAATCATTGGTTGTGCTGATGTTATGGTTGTATTTCTTTATAATAATATTTCATTATTAGGATTAAAGATGGAAGTGTCTACCCATACTGCTTTTAAGAAATCCAAATTTAAGGACTTAAGCATTAATATTTCCCAAGTTAAACAGACCCAGCTACTTAACCTGATTTACTCTCACAGATTTACCGTTTTGGCAACTTTTTTTAATGTTTGTCCTAGAACAAGCCAATTTAAGCGAAAATGCATGGAAACCAGTGATTTTAGACTGCTGACAAAAAATCAGATCGCAGATATTCATATATAAGTTTAAAAATTAATGTTTTGTGAAATTGTTAGAAACACTTTTAGCCATAAAATATTATTTTTTGAACGGAAAAATGAAAATCTTCGATCTGATCTTTTGTCAGCAGTCTTTTATCAGTGGTTTGCAGATTTTGACGCAAAGATTGACTCATTCCAAAACAAAAATTAAAAAGGTTGTCAAAACGGTAAATCTGTGAGAGTGCAGATTTAAACGTGCCCTGAAAACTGCATATTTATTTAGTCGATGTTTGATGATTTGGTCAGATACAAAGTGATGTATTTTAAATTGTAGCGACCATACACAATACCTTGTTTACTAAGTATCACTGTCTTTCCTCTTTCTTTTTTATGAATCAAACATGTTTTAGTTATTTTTCAGTCATGTGTCTATTGTGCTAAAGCTGCGCTCTCACAGATTTACAGTTTTGACTGTCCTTTTAATTTTTCCCCAGCATCAGCTGATTTTGGCATCAATGTCTTAAATTCAGTCATATAAGATAATTCACACTAGAACCGATCTCAATTGTTAAATTGCTCAATTGTTAACTGCCGATTTTTCTTTCTTAAAGCAATAGTAACGATTTCAGCCATAAAACATAACTTTTTGAACGTGAATGTGAAAAGTTGCTATTTGATATTTTGTCAGCAGTCTTATATCACTGGTTTCCAAACATTTGCACAACAATTGGCTGGTTCAAACTAAAAAATGTGTCAGAACGTACAACATGTGAGAGTGCAGCTTTAAAGTTTTACCTCATTTTGCAAATATTATTGATTCTTGTTGTGTATGCCATATAAATCAATTCAAAGAGATTTAAATTGGTTTTCTAAGTAGCAGTTATAAATGTAATATCAGTGCTTTTAAAGGTATATTTGTTGAATTTTGTTCCGTATTAATGCAAGATTGGCATTGTTTTAAAACATGAATGCTTGAAAAGTCCTCATTTATAGTTCAATTGTATTGTATAAATATACTGTAGAACAATGCTGTAGAATGGAAGTGCAATGCAGTGTGCAAGAGCTTTAATCCAACCTTACGTAATTACCTAGTAACCTCCCTTTTCGCTATTTGTTTCTTAACGGATGCTTGTTATAAAACCACTTGAACCAAATCCTCTCAACATTAAACTGAAGTATTGATGATGGTGAATCTGTCCACAACCAGCTTCTTTGTCAAATGTGTAACGGGTAGGTTGAATATATAACTTTATTCTAACCATTAATGTTTAGTAGTCAAGTGGAGCTTTTTTGTGTTTTTATTATATTTTTACATGTTCAATTCCAAATTAGCTTAACTCGAGTGCACAAAGTGTAAAAAAATATCATTTTTATTATTTTCTCTTATGATTTTGACTCTGGGGTTGGCTGTTTCAAAGAGCAAAAAAACAACAAATCAAACTCTACTTTGAAATAATTAACTCATGTTAATAATGAAGATTTATACAAACGAAAAATAAACGGTTATCATGTAGGCATATTTTAAGTCAATATCTCGGCAAAAACTTAATGTATAGCAGTGGAACTTAACACAAGTGTTCCAAAACCATCCAACATATTGGCATATAATGCAAATTATGGTCCTTTATTATTTCACTTAGGAAATCTGGTTAAATGCGGCGAAATAGCCACGCTCTTGTTACCATGATGGTCAACTGTTCGGTTACTTTTAGTGATACTGTTTTTGATAATCATATGTCCTGTTTGTTGTTATACATTGAACTTTTTATTCATATTCTTAACTATGGTTTAAAGTGGTTCATTTTGGTATGACTTGGAATTAAAACAAAGCATATTTATACCCCTGACAAACGAAGTTTGAAGGGGGTATATTGGAGTCACCCTGTGGTCGGTCAGTCGGTCCTTCGGTTTGTCGGTCGGTCCGTTGCAATTTAACTTGTCCGTAGCATAACTTAAAAACTATTGGATGAAATTGGATTAAACTTCATATAAATGGTATAGCATAATGAGAGGAAGTGCAGTGTACAATAACCATAACTCTATTCTTGCTTATTACTGAGTTATTGCCCTTTGTTACTTTTTTTGTCCGGAGTATAACTTGAAAAGTACTGGATGGAATTCATTGAAACTTCATACAATGGTAAAGCACAATGAGAGGAAGTGCAGTGCACAAGAACCATAACTCTATTTTAGCTAACTACAGAGTTATGGCCTTTAATACGTTTTTTCTTGTCCCGAGCATTACTTGAAAACTATTGGATGGAATTTAATAAAGCTTCATACAGTAATAGATCATAATGAGAGAAAGTGCAGTGTACAAGAACCGCAATTCTATTTCAGCCAATTAAAGAGTTACTGCCCTTTGTTACTTTTTTGTTGTCCGGAGCATAACTTGAAAACAATTGGATGGAATTTAATAAAACTTCATACAGTAATAGATCATAATGAGAGAAAGTGTAGTGTACAAGAACCGCAATTCTATTTCAGCCAATTACAGAGTTATTGCCCTTTGTTACTGTTTTATTGTCTGGAGCATAACTTGAAAAAAAGTAACTGAACTCATTTATAGATGGTCATAGGCAATCGTATATTCTGTGCTTTAGAACATCAAATATATCAGTATTAACATCTCAGTATTAACATCACTGATATTGTTTAAAGCCTTTTTTCCAACTTTTAAAAACATAATCAAAAAATGAATAACTGACGATAGTCCATAAGATAAAGATGTTATTTATAGGTTGGCTTTCCAAATAGTTGACTGCAATTTCATATCAGGGCGGCGTTCGGGGGTATTTATCACCTTCAGTGATAGCTTTAGTTGATTTTTGAGTTATTATTGCTTTTTTTAATGCTTTTTATGTTTTAAACATTTTACTTATAATGGCAGCCTTTCATCATGACCAACCGCTTTTAACAAAAAAATCAATAAGCCTGATTTACTTAATTATCGGTACTCGCTCATGCCTTTGGGCCAAAAATCAGTTTTCCCATGAATGCATCTGAAAACACTTATTTTATCATTATTTAACTCGGTGATATCGATATTGCAGAACAGAAATACACAAGTATAAAAAACTATTTTGATTTTAGTGGTATGCGAATCCACGCCGGTAAAGTCAAGAAAAAAATAGAAAACCGACGTCTTAATCACACGACCACCGGGACTTTTATATAAGTAGTAGATATTTTGACCTCTTAGCAATACATTGATAACATCACGTGATCATGTCAATCAACCAATCATGCAACATCAAAGATGTAATTAAGTGATTGATAGCGTTGTTTATGCAAATGAAAATTGTGATCTTCAAAGGCGATATTTGAGAAAATATCAACATTTGCTGAAGGATTTCAGGTTTCGGTATCTTAGTTTTAAAACTCCCTATGATTTGCCACACTTTATTTTGTCATACAAAAAAGTCTATTTTACAAAAACATGAGCGAGTACCTTTGAGGCTCAATAAATAGAATAGCTATTGTTTTTTTCCCGCATACATATTTCATATTACTGTTCATACACTTTTGTACGCTAATGTCTAAATGTTTTTTTCTTATAATTCTATGCGTATGCTTCCCAATAAGCGTTTTTTTCGAAGACAAATGTTCTAAATCAATATATTATCAATTTAATAGTCTACCCTTAATTCATTTTGTTAAGTGTATATTGGTTATCAGATATGTGTGCGTGTTTATATTCACACCAAATGTTGTTCATGAAAATTATGGCATTTTGTACAGTTGTGTAAATTTATTTGTTATAGCAGAAAGTATAGAAAACAAACTTTTGTCTTATGAATTGATAACTAAAATTTTTTTAATGGGTGTTAGAAATTTCAAAATTGTATTGGTTAAAAAGACAGGGGTTTTGTGGTGCAATTCAAAGATGGTTCTATTTAAGTATGATTTTCTGTCAATGTGCTATTCTGTATGACCAAGAAGATCACTACTAAAGTAATTAGGATGAGGAATCACGTGAATTCTAAGGGGTTCTCACATGGGTCATCACGGGCCACAACCGATGTAAGTCTAAAATATTTCACAGGTGCAGAAGCAAAAGTAGCAGTCTTTAATAGGCTGAGAAATATTTTTATATCTTTTCTGACAAAAAAGTTATAAATAAATTATGTCACTTAGTTGTTTGTTTACAATCATGTGACCCGCGATGATACATGTGTGAACCCCATTGAGGTCACGTGACTCCTCACCCTGGTAATACTACAATAATCCACAATATGTTTACTGTATATATTGCACTGTTGTAATGGTTTGTTTTATGTCGATATGTTGTGCATTTTAAGCCAGTATGTATTTCGAAGAAAAAACTGTCGATGTTATGCCAAAGCCTTCGTGTCGTTGACGGCATCGTTCGGAAAAAAAATTAAATTGGCCATTACTCCAAAACCCGATCAAAACATTCAAATGAATTTTCGTGAACAAGTTGCCAGAGACAATACAAACACGTGTAGCAAGTTGCATAACTCTGCATTTAGTTATGTCCCCTATTCAAATGAACTATCTTGGGGAAGGTACATAACTCTGCAATTAATAACTTTTTTAGTTTTATTATACCTCACTTCTATAGAACCTATAGTAAAAACAGAAGGGTAATACTACCTCGCACTATCACCTTTTTCCGCTCTGTTACCTTCTGACGTCATGAAAGTTTCTTGTTCGGTATTATTAAATAGATATTGACTGCCTTGAGGGTGACAGTGTATATTGACAACTTTCGGTCGACAGGTTTACCTAGGTTGACAATATGCACTGCCACCATCAAGGCAGTCAATGATTATGATGTCCCCTATTCGAATGACTACCTACCCCACATCAAGAATGGATGAGCGTCCGTGATGCTGGTTTTTGTCTTCGCATGGTATTTATGGCATTACGATATTGACGATTATTATGTTATGTATCACTTTGTTATGAAACTATACATATTTTGTTACACATAATTTACCCTTCATAATACAAATGAAAGCGTTGAAAGGCTGTTAACTCGACACGCGTTTGTTTTTAGCTCTACTGGCCAAAGGCCAGAAGAGCTTATGCGATGGTAATTTGTACGTAGTATGTTCGTCCGTGCGTCAGTGCGTTCGTGTGTCCGTGCGTCTGTAAACAATTGGTTGTGAACACGATACAGTCTTCGTTTTTGATTGTATCTCGATGAAACTTGTACAGTATCTAGATATCCATTAGAGCTCGGTTCCTTTCGAAAACCAGCCAGATCCGCCCATGCATGCCTAGATTATGGCCCTTGATGGTATAAAAAATGCTATTGTGTAAACACTAGCTTGTGAACACGATACAGTCTTCAGTTTTGATTGTATCTCGATAAAACTTGTACAGTATTTAGATATCCATTAGAGCTCGGTTCCTTTCGAAAACCAGCCAGATCCGCCCATGCATGCCTAGATTATGGCCCTTGATAGTATAAAAAAATGCTATTGTGTAAACACTAGCTTGTGAACATGATACAGTCTTCAGTTTCGATTGTATCTCGATGAAACTTGTACAGTATTTAGATATCCATTAGAGCTCGGTTCCTTTGCAAAACCAGCCAGATCCGCCCATGCATGCCTAGATTATGGCCCTTGATAGTATAAAAAATGTTATTGTGTAAAAACTAGCTTTTGAACACGATACAGTCTTCAGTTTTGATTGTATCTTGATGAAACTTGTGCAGTATTTAGATATCCATTAGAGCTCGGTTCCTTTCGAAAACCAGCCAGATCTGACCATGCATGCCTAGATTATGGGCCTTGAAAGTATTAAAAAATCAGTTCGTCTGTAAACAATTGCTTGTGAACATGATACAGTCTTCAGTTTTGATTGTATCTCGATGAAACTTGTACAGTATTTAGATATCCATTAGAACTTGGTTCCTTTTGAAAACCAGCCAGATCTGCCCATGCATAACTGGATTATGGGTCTTGAAAGTATAAAAAATGCTATTTTAAGCTAAGTCTATTTTTAGCCAAGTCTACATGAGCGAAGACTATTTATAGCCAAATTTACATGTAAAGTCACAATTGCGTGAAGGTTTGTTCAAATTATGCCCCTTGGGTCATTACTGGTCATTACCAGTGCGGCAAATGCAAACGACCTCGGCGGAGGCCCTGGGAAGAGTTATCTTTTCTTTGTAAGGGACGGACTCCCCCCCCCCCTTAAATTGGGAAATATTAAAAACCTTTTTGTCTGAAACCACTATGCAAATCCTTGCTATTTTGAACAAGGCTTTATTTAGTGGTCCACTACCATGAATGTTCAAATTATGCCCCTTGGGTCAAAACTGGCACTGCCCTGGGTGTCACAATTTTCCTTATTTTACTTATTTAAGAAATATTTTCAAAATCTTCTTGTTTCAAACCACAAGGCTCATACCTTTGATATTTGTTGTGGAGCATCATATGATGCAATTGAAAACATTTGAAATAATGCCCCTTGGGCAAAAGCTGGACCCACCCCTTTTGACTTATTTATTAATTCTTAAAGCTACAGTAATGAAATTTTGACCATGTGAACAGTTTTGCAAACAAGCAGTAATGTTGTCCTCGGATGTCCTTGACTTTTACCTTTGACCGACTTTTTATTTTTAAAGCTACAGAAATGAAATTTTGACGATGAGTACTGAGTTTTGAAAGCAAATATTTTTTACCCTCAGATTACCTTTACTTGGCACATATTAAAATAGCTCATGCAACTAATCTGCTTACAACACTCCCTTGTGAAAATGACCACAAGAGCCATGCCAGTAGAGCATAGGCCCTTTTGGGCCTCTTGTTTTTCTATTTACAGTTCTGTTCGCAGGCAGAAAAATCGAATCCAAAATATCTTTTGAGTGGCCTTAAACAGTATCCGATCACTGCCTGTCATTACCTAAGTATAGGAAATGTCAAGTTATACATGTAAATTGTTTATGTAATTATATAAAGCTAGTTTCATAATAGCAATTGGTACGTACATGGATAAATGAACATAGCTTTAAAACCTGCCATTCGAGAACAAAAAGTTGTTTGTCATCGAGGATGTGGGAATCGAATCTCATACCCTCCTATCCGGAATACCATCCGACACTTTGTCATTGTCACCGATGTACGGTACATCAATAGTGCTAAAATTCACCGATGTAACCTCCGACCCTCCGATCCGGAATTCAATATGCCTCTTGGCCTTTGTCAACTATGTTTGATCCATCAAAAGAATTTGAATTCATCGGTGTAACCTCGGACCCTGCGATCCGGAATTCAATATGCCTCTTGGCCGTTGTCAACGATGTTTGATCCATCTAAAGAATTTGAATTCATCGGTGTAACCTCGGACCCTCCGATCCGGAATTCAATATGCCTCTTGGCCGTTGTCAACGATGTTTGATCCATCTAAAGAATTTGAATTCATCGGTGTAACCTCGGACCCTGCGATCCGGAATTCAATATGCCTCTTGGCCGTTGTCAACGATGTTTGGTCCATCTAAAGAATTTAAATTCACCGATGTAACCTCCGACCCTCCGATCCGGAATTCAATATGCCTCTTGGCCTTTGTCAACGATGTTTGATCCATCTAAAGAATTTGAATTCATCGGTGTAACCTCGGACCCTGTGATCCGGAATTCAATATGCCTCTTGGCCGTTGTCAACGATGTTTGATCCATCAAAAGAATTTGAATTCATCGGTGTAACCTCGGACCCTCCGATCCGGAATTCAATATGCCTCTTGGCCGTTGTCAACGATGTTTGATCCATCTAAAGAATTTGAATTCATCGGTGTAACCTCGGACCCTGCGATCCGGAATTCAATATGCCTCTTGGCCGTTGTCAACGATGTTTGGTCCATCTAAAGAATTTAAATTCACCGATGTAACCTCCGACCCTCCGATCCGGAATTCAATATGCCTCTTGGCCTTTGTCAACGATGTTTGATCCATCTAAAGAATTTGAATTCATCGGTGTAACCTCGGACCCTGTGATCCGGAATTCAATATGCCTCTTGGCCGTTGTCAACGATGTTTGATCCATCAAAAGAATTTGAATTCATCGGTGTAACCTCGGACCCTCCGATCCGGAATTCAATATGCCTCTTGGCCGTTGTCAACGATGTTTGATCCATCAAAAGAATTTGAATTCATCGGTGTAACCTCGGACCCCCCGATCCGGAATTCAATATGCCTCTTGGCCGTTGTCAACGATGTTTGATCCATCAAAAGAATTTGAATTCATCGGTGTAACCTCGGACCCTGCGATCCGGAATTCAATATGCCTCTTGGCCTTTGTCAACGATGTTTGATCCATCTAAAGAATTTGAATTCATCGGTGTAACCTCGGACCCTGTGATCCGGGGTACTGTACAACTCTTGGTCATAGTCACCTATGTTATGTTCATCAATAGTGCCTGAATTCACCAATGTAATTTCGGAACCTTCGACCTAGAATTGACCGTTAATGTGTGGTTAAGTTTATCGGTACAATTTTTTAATAGTGTACGCCTCATGCCATTATGAGCGATGTTTGGTTTATCAATAGCGCATGGATTCACCGATGTACATAACGGAATACTATTCGGAAATTGGCCATTTTCACAGTTGTAAGGTCCGCGTATTGATACCTGGCAGCATGCAGGTTACCGTAGTAGCGAAGACAACAACATGATGCCAACTGTCCAGCCTCGCTAAAATAAAATTCAGACATCCCACGACATGAAGATACATAGAGAAAGAGAGAAAGTTGATAGTTATGAATACTTTTCAAGGCGCACAATAACTCATTTGACTAGAATGAGCAAAACAAAAAAGGATCGGATTTATGTACAGATAAAAAAATACAAGCATATACTGTTTGTATTTCAATTAATAGCTACGTGGCCATACATTCCAAAATTGAAAGCGACAAAATATCTCTAATATTTTTATCGGTACGGATCGGGGCACCTCGGCAATTTTTCTTCGAAACAATCTCCGATTATATATGTAGGATTAACAATATCAGATTTATTTTGCATTTAAGTAACCTGCAATTAGATTGAGTAATAATTTTTAAAGAATTAAATTACATAATACACCAGACACTGTGCTGCTTTGTAAATTTTCAAGCAAAGAATTAGCCTGTCTGACACTTAACATATAGAACATGCGAACACCATTTTGTTGCCGCCATTTAATTTTACGAACAACTGTAACTTATGAACTGGCATATATACTAGTGCCTCGTCATGGCAGAGATACATGTCGCAGTTGATGTTATCGGAATCATGAACGTCTGGTAAAGCCAGACCATATCGTAATAAAAAAAATATGAACTGATCCAAATAAGTTTTTAGAAAAATAAAATGATAATATAGTTATAATTGTTTAAGTGCATTAAAGTTTTGTTGCAAAAAAGCGTAAATACATGTACTATATTAAATATTCTTTAAGTTAAGTAAAGGGAAGTTATATTTCTTAGATAAGTATATTGTAGTGTGGGTCCATTATCTAATTAGCGTTCAAATTTATTATTCCGCCAATGGCATCAACGGACGGATTATATCCACATCATATTACAACGCTATACTTGCATGCCCCGCTCGCAGACTTAAATGTATAAAAAAAAATATCCTTAATAAACATTTATATGTAAATGTGGAAGGTATTACATGTGATTTGCAGCAAATCTGGGGCGCTAGATTTTTGAAAATGTTTTGGTTCTTCGGATAAATGTATATGCATCAAAAGTTAAAACTCAACAAACTTCTTGCTCTTCAGTTTAATTTGGTAAAGAGGGGTAAATTAAAAATGATACGCTTTTTTTCGGACAATTTTCTTTTTTTCGGTCTTTTTAAGTTAAATAATTTGATTGTTTTTCATAATATATGTCCACAAATAGAGCTTCAGTGACGTATGAATTAAGCATAGATTGCTAGATTATCTTGCCTGGGTGGCCGTAACATTATAACAACGCGAATATAACTGTTTTCTTTTTTATTATGTCCCTTGGATATTGTAGAATTTAAAAATCAGAGTCACAGAAACAACAGTTATAAACCACTGGAATATATACTTTATTTATAAGTGACCAATATAGGTGAAGTTATTATATAAGTCCACTTACATATATTTATCAGTATGCACGCGTTATTGATCACGTGACAAGCGCGATACCTATTATCAATAATATCCAGACTAACGCCGCCTATTGATCAATTTTAGAGGTCCATCAAAGGCCTTTATGTGTTCCCGTTCTATGATTACGAATATTTTATGAAAAGTAAAAACAAAACCTATGCTTACTAAATCACACTTTAGTTTCAACCAATGACAGGTATGCAACCATTAAAGGCCTAGTTTAAACTTTCTATAAGTGACCCCCCCCCCTCCCTTAATCGTGTATAGAGTACACAACCTATGTGTATTGATCTTTATCTAAATGCATGGTGCCTTCTTATCAGATCTCTAATCTGTGCAGTTTTGGATGTTTTATTATAGAAATGGACCCTAAATGGTCTTAAGCCAATAAACCAATATTCAGGAAATTGGCCCATACTGTGACACCAGTGCAATAAGCAGAAGATGCACAGCAGGGGAGTATCATGCCAAACATTCCTTAAACTAGGCCATTAAAAGGACTTTATTTGGTCCCATTTAATGCCTACGAAATCATCCTTCAGTTTCAACCAATGTAATGACAAGTATGCAACCATTAAGTACTAGGTTTAATTCTGGACCAATAAAAAACTCACAGGTTTAATCAATAAGAATTTTAACTTTCGCGGATGTCGAAGGTTTGCCTTCTGTCATTTATCCGATACACACTCCCTGTGTCAGAGTTTTCGTTGGCAATGTGTCAGCAAGTAAATATACATTTATTCTAAGTCAGTTATGTAACCTGAAGTCACATCTTAATTATTAAGAAGAGCTCGTCTTCGCCCAAGCTGCACTTTCACAGATTGAACGTTTTGACAACTTTCTTTTTTTGTCTTGGAACGAGCCAATTTTTGCGAAAATCCATGGAAACCAGTGATATAAGACTGCTGACATAAATTAGATCGCAGAATTTTATATTGAAGTTCAAAAAATCATATTTTATGCATTTTTCTTAAACATTAATTTTTAACGGAAATATGCAAATCTGCGCATCTTTAATCAGTAAACATTTATCATTAGTTTGCAGATATTCACGCAAAAAAATCCTCTTTCCGAGACAAAAAATTTATTCCCTTTATAACTTTTATTCTTCCCTCAATTAATGTTTATAAGTTACTTGCAATATCAGGCAAATTTGATCACTTAAAATAATTAAATTAAAAATAAATTGGCAAGAATGGAATACAAAAATGAAATAAGTAGCGAAATGTTTTCTGTACGCGTAACAACGATGTTCGTCATTCTTCCAGCACCGTTTAAAGTTACGAAACCAGGTAGATTAATTTTGTTTATCCTTTAATTGGATTACCAATCACCACGCTGAGCTTCGTACGTACTCCTTGACTGAATAATTTGGGGGTTTTTTATTATTATGAATGTCTTCAAAGCAAACTGTTTTTTATCTCCCTTTCCTAGTTAAAATTGTTTTATTAATATAAAAAAATCGCAACTGAAAAATAATGTGGTATTTAAAGCAGTATGTATTTAATTAAAGGTTTTTGTAAAAAATAAGGTTTAATTTTTTTCATATATTTATATTTAAATCACTTGTCAAGGTTTGACAGACAAGGGTAACTCTATTATCTGTATTATCCAAAGAAACGGATGTCCCTATAGATAATGTATATTTGACATCCACGTCCGTGGGTAAGTAAGGGCACATTCCATTAAGTATCCATATACACGGATGCCATATCGTTACAAAATTCTGTATTTGAGAATCATAGCGTTGGGTAAGTGAAGTCATATTTAATAAATCCCCACTAAACACGGATTCCCTGTAAAACGTTATCATGCATGTCTCATTAAAGGTTATGCATTAATAAACGAGGACATCGACTTATATACAGATGTTGATTGACAGTATACAGCCAGCTGGAGAAACAATAAAACCACACTTATTTAACAATGTGAATCGTATTATAACCCTATACATCATTTACTACCATCATGTCATTTAACGTACACGTACAGTTGTCAAATAATGCAAACTGACTCTGGTGCACAGCGAACACATTTTTAAAAATGAAAATAAATAACTATAGTAAGTCTGCGGAAATGCACATTGTATGACTCCTGTTTCGTTCACATTAGGGCTGATTTTACATTACCAACATTATATGTCTATGACTTACGATCGGTCATGAGAGAGGGGTCTCGGTCGTGTGGTACCATCACTGACATTTATGTAAGGCGAATATAGTGTTAACTATACACGTTAAGTGGCAGTGAAAGGCTAAAGAGTAAATGTAAATTGATAAAGGATGTTTTTCGCCTTGTTTTCATGTAATGATGAATGAAAGTTTGTTTACTTTCTGATGTTGGAACATGTAGTTATCCCCCTTTTCCATAATGGTATTTATTGTTCTAGATATCATCGCTTTTGTTTGGTCTTATACAGTGTGTGTATACCACGTGATAAATTACGTCATATATGCTACGTCGGAAAGCAACAATTTGCTTAAAATGAAGACTTAAAGCAAAGATAACTTTTCTTTTACTACACCATTAAAAATAAAACAAAGGGCAGTCTATGCCGCTTAAAGAGCCCCGCCTTCGTTACATTCGAGTTTGATGAGGTGATTAGTTTAATTAAACACTTCCGCACACCTGTCTCCAAAATAATGTTTTGACAGCGCTCCGTCATACGGCCGTATTGTGAAAAGATTTGTCGAAGTGTTTTAAGAAACTAAACTTTCGATCCGAATCTGGTAAAAGACCGAAGGCGGGGCTCCGTAAGCGGCGTAGACTGCGCTATCATTCATTAAAATGTTGAAGCAATAGTCAAGATATCTTTTATTAAAGTCTTCATTGGAAGAAAATGTTGCCTTGCGACGTAGCTTTTATGACGCAATTTATCACGTGGTATACACACACTGTTATAGTTATATGCGTACGTAGAGTTTGGTTAACCAAACTTTTTGAAAATTATATAGTTTTCTTTAATAAATTGCGTTTACTTTAACTTTGAACACAGGCAAATTCAACAAAAGCCATTTTGTAACTTTATTGTCACATCAAATGGATCCCAAAACATCGGTTTCAAATCGGAATACATTGCACAGTGATCGCGATCATGTTTTCATGAGTGATAATATTATAAGGCACTATTAAAATAGGTTCCGATCTTTGACCAAAAGTTGACAAAATTACTGTTTTTTTCATTTAAATTATAATATTTATGTGAAAAACTACAAAAACATACTTAATTACATTTAAGAAATACTTTTAATCATCCTTTTTCACCCATTCTTTATATAGAACGACCCGACCGCAACCGGAAATAGTTTTTGATATGACGTCATAACAACGCAGGAAAAAACTCCATAGTTGATTTTTAACGTAAATTTTCTGCTGCTGAGTTTGTTTCGTAGTTTTTCATATAAATATTGAAACGCAAGTGACAACAATATTATAAATCATAAATAAACACTTTTCAGCATGTTGATTTAACTTTTTTCTTGGCCTGCTGACAAACAGGCATCTGAATCATTGTTTGTCACTAAAATATTGTTTAAAACCATTTTGGGTACATACAATGAGTTAAACAACACATCTGAAGATATTTAGTGTACATCAATAGTGCTTAAATTCACCGATGTAACCTCCGACCCTCCGATCCGGAATTCAATATGCCTCTTGGCCTTTGTCAACTATGTTTGATCCATCAAAAGAATTTGAATTCATCGGTGTAACCTCGGACCCTGCGATCCGGAATTCAATATGCCTCTTGGCCTTTGTCAACGATGTTTGATCCATCTAAAGAATTTGAATTCATCGGTGTAACCTCGGACCCTGCGATCCGGAATTCAATATGCCTCTTGGCCGTTGTCAACGATGTTTGATCCATCTAAAGAATTTGAATTCATCGGTGTAACCTCGGACCCTGCGATCCGGAATTCAATATGCCTCTTGGCCGTTGTCAACGATATTTGATCCATCAAAAGAATTTGAATTCATCGGTGTAACCTCGGACCCTCCGATCCGGAATTCAATATGCCTCTTGGCCGTTGTCAACGATGTTTGATCCATCAAAAGAATTTGAATTCATCGGTGTAACCTCGGACCCTGTGATCCGGAATTCAATATGCCTCTTGGCCTTTGTCAACGATGTTTGATCCATCTAAAGAATTTGAATTCATCGGTGTAACCTCGGAACCTGTGATCCGGAATTCAATATGCCTCTTGGCCTTTGTCAACGATGTTTGATCCATCTAAAGAATTTGAATTCATCGGTGTAACCT
The DNA here is from genome assembly GCF_026914265.1 of Mya arenaria. Taxonomy (NCBI): domain Eukaryota; kingdom Metazoa; phylum Mollusca; class Bivalvia; order Myida; family Myidae; genus Mya; species Mya arenaria. Next base: position 16,845,499 of record NC_069137.1, read on the forward strand.
CGGACCCTGTGATCCGGGGTACTGTACAACTCTTGGTCATAGTCACCTATGTTATGTTCATCAATAGTGCCTGAATTCACCAATGTAATTTCGGAACCTTCGACCTAGAATTGACCGTTAATGTGTGGTTAAGTTTATCGAATACTATTCGGAAATTGGCCATTTTCACAGTTGTAAGGTCCGCGTATTGATACCTGGCAGCATGCAGGTTACCGTAGTAGCGAAGACAACAACATGATGCCAACTGTCCAGCCTCGCTAAAATAGAATTCAGACATCCCACGACATGAAGATACATAGAGAAAGAGAGAAAGTTGATAGTTATGAATACTTTTCAAGACGCACAATAACTCATTTGACTAGAATGAGCAAAACAAAAAAGGATCGGATTTATGTACAGATAAAAAAAATACAAGCATATACTGTTTGTATTTCAATTAATAGCTACGTGGCCATACATTCCAAAATTGAAAGCGACAAAATATCTCTAATATTTTTATCGGTACGGATCGGGGCACCTCGGCAATTTTTCTTCGAAACAATCTCCGATTATATATGTAGGATTAACAATATCAGATTTATTTTGCATTTAAGTAACCTGCAATTAGATTGAGTAATAATTTTTAAAGAATTAAATTACATAATACACCAGACACTGCGCTGCTTTGTAAATTTTCAAGCAAAGAATTAGCCTGTCTGACACTTAACATATAGAACATGCGAACACCATTTTGTTGCCGCCATTTAATTTTACGAACAACTGTAACTTATGAACTGGCATATATACTAGTGCCTCGTCATGGCAGAGATGTCGCAGTTGATGTTATCGGAATCATGAACGTCTGGTAAAGCCAGACAATATCGTAATAAAAAAATATGAACTGATCCAAATAAGTTTTTAGAAAAATAAAATGATAATATAAGTATATTGTAGTGTGGATCCATTATCTAATTAGCGTTCAAATTTATTATTCCGCCAATGGCATCAACGGACGTATTATATCCACATCATATTACAACGCTATACTTGCATGCCCCGCTCGCAGACTTAAATGTATAAAAAAAATATCCTTAATAAACATTTATATGTAAATGTGGAAGGTATTACATGTGATTTGCAGCAAATCTGGGGCGCTAGATTTTTGAAAATGTTTTGGTTCTTCGGATAAATGTATATGCATCAAAAGTTAAAACTCAACAAACTTCTTGCTCTTCAGTTTAATTTGGTAAAGAGGGGTAAATTAAAAATGATACGCTTTTTTTCGGACAAATTTCTTTTTTTCGGTCTTTTTAAGTTAAATAATTTGATTGTTTTTCATAATTTATGTCCACAAATAGAGCTTCAGTGACGTATGAATTAAGCATAGATTGCTAGATTATCTTGCCTGGGTGGCCGTAACATTATAACAACGCGAATATAACTGTTTTCTTTTTTATTATGTCCCTTGGATATTGTAGATTTTAAAAATCAGTGTCACAGAAACAACAGTTATAAACCACTGGAATATATACTTTATTTATAAGTGACCAATATAGGTGAAGTTATTATATAAGTCCACTTACATATATTTATCAGTATGCACGCGCTATTGATCACGTGACAAGCGCGATACCTATTATCAATAATATCCAGACTAACGCCGCCTATTGATCAATTTTAGAGGTCCATCAAAGGCCTTTATGTGTTCCCGTTCTATGATTACGAATATTTTATGAAAAGTAAAAACAAAACCTATGCTTACTAAATCACACTTTAGTTTCAACCAATGACAGGTATGCAACCATTAAAGGCCTAGTTTAAACCTTCTATAAGTGACCCCCCCCCCCCCTCTCCCTTAATCGTGTATAGAGTACACAACCTATGTGTATTGATCTTTATCTAAATGCATGGTGCCTTCTTATCAGATCTCTAATCTGTGCAGTTTTGGATGTTTTATTATGGAAATGGACCCTAAATGGTCTTAAGCCAATAAACCAATATTCAGGAAATTGGCCCATACTGTGACACCAGTGCAATAAGCAGAAGATGCACAGCAGGGGAGTATCATGCCAAACATTCCTTAAACTAGGCCATTAAAAGGACTTTATTTGGTCCCATTTAATGCCTACGAAATCATCCTTCAGTTTCAACCAATGTAATGACAAGTATGCAACCATTAAGTACTAGGTTTAATTCTGGACCAATAAAAAACTCACAGGTTTAATCAATAAGAATTTTAACTTTCGCGGATGTCGAAGGTTTGCCTTCTGTCATTTATCCGATACACACTCCCTGTGTCAGAGTTTTCGTTGGCAATGTGTCAGCAAGTAAATATACATTTATTCTAAGTCAGTTATGTAACCTGAAGTCACATCTTAATTATTAAGAAGAGCTCGTCTTCGCCCAAGCTGCACTTTCACAGATTGAACGTTTTGACAACTTTCTTTTTTTGTCTTGGAACGAGCCAATTTTTGCGAAAATCCATGGAAACCAGTGATATAAGACTGCTGACATAAATTAGATCGCAGAATTTTATATTGAAGTTCAAAAAATCATATTTTATGCATTTTTCTTAAACATTAATTTTTAACGGAAATATGCAAATCTGCGCATCTTTAATCAGTAAACATTTATCATTAGTTTGCAGATATTCACGCAAAAAAATCCTCTTTCCGAGACAAAAAAATTATTCCCTTTATAACTTTTATTCTTCCCTCAATTAATGTTTATAAGTTACTTGTAATATCAGGCAAATTTGATCACTTAAAATAATTAAATTAAAAATAAATTGGCAAGAATGGAATACAAAAATGAAATAAGTAGCGAAATGTTTTCTGTACGCGTAACAACGATGTTCGTCATTCTTCCAGCACCGTTTAAAGTTACGAAACCAGGTAAATTAATTTTGTTTATCCTTTAATTGGATTACCAATCACCACGCTGAGCTTCGTACGTACTCCTTGACTGAATAATTTGGGGTTTTTTTTATTATTATGAATGTCTTCAAAGCAAACTGTTTTTTTTACCTCCCTTTCCTAGTTAAAATTGTTTTATTAATATAAAAAAATCGCAACTGAAAAATAATGTGGTATTTAAAACAGTATGTATTTAATTAAAGGTTTTTGTAAAAAATAAGGTTTAATTTTTTTCATATATTTATATTTAAATCACTTGTCAAGGTTTGACAGACAAGGGTAACTCTATTATCTGTATCATCCAAAGAAACGGATGTCCCTATAGATAATGTATATTTGACATCCACGTCCGTGGGTAAGTAAGGGCACATTCCATTAAGTATCCATATACACGGATGCCATATCGTTACAAAATTCTGTATTTGAGAATCATAGCGTTGGGTAAGTGAAGTCATATTTAATAAATCCCCACTAAACACGGATTCCCTGTAAAACGTTATCATGCATGTCTCATTAAAGGTTATGCATTAATAAACGAGGACATCGACTTATATACAGATGTTGATTGACAGTATACAGCCAGCTGGAGAAACAATAAAACCACATTTATTTAACAATGTGAATCGTATTATAACCCTATACATCATTTACTACCATCATGTCATTTAACGTACACGTTCAGTTGTCAAATAATGCAAACTGACTCTGGTGCACAGCGAACACATTTTTAAAAATGAAAATAAATAACTATAGTAAGTCTGCGGAAATGCACATTGTATGACTCCTGTTTCGTTCACATTAGGGCTGATTTTACATTACCAACAATATATGTCTATGACTTACGATCGGTCATGAGGGAGGGGTCTCGGTCGTGTGGTACCATCACTGACATTAATGTAAGGCGAATATAGTGTTAACTATACACGTTAAGTGGCAGTGAAAGGCTAAAGAGTAAATGTATATTGATAAAGGATGTTTTTCGCCTTGTTTTCATGTAATGATGAATGAAAGTTTGTTTACTTTCTGATGTTGGAACATGTAGTTATCCCCCTTTTCCATAATGGTATTTATTGTTCTAGATATCATCGCTTTTGTTTGGTCTTATACAGTGTGTGTATACCACGTGATAAATTACGTCATATATGCTACGTCGGAAAGCAACAATTTGCTTAAAATGAAGACTTAAAGCAAAGATAACTTTTCTTTTACTACACCATTAAAAATAAAACAAAGGGCAGTCTATGCCGCTTAAAGAGCCCCGCCTTCGTTACATTCGAGTTTGATGAGGTGATTAGTTTAATTAAACACTTCCGCAAACCTGTCTCCAAAATAATGTTTTGACAGCGCTCCGTCATACGGCCGTATTGTGAAAAGATTTGTCGAAGTGTTTTAAGAAACTAAACTTTCGATCCGAATCTGGTAAAAGACCGAAGGCGGGGCTAACCGGCGTAGACTGCGCTATCATTCATTAAAATGTTGAAGCAATAGTCAAGATATCTTTTATTAAAGTCTTCATTGGAAGAAAATGTTGCCTTGCGACGTAGCTTTTATGACGCAATTTATCACGTGGTATACACACACTGTTATAGTTATATGCGTACGTAGAGTTTGGTTAACCAAACTTTTTGAAAATTATATAGTTTTCTTTAATAAATTGCGTTTACTTTAACTTTGAACACAGGCAAATTCAACAAAAGCCATTTTGTAACTTTATTGTCACATCAAATGGATCCCAAAACATCGGTTTCAAATCGGAATACATTGCACAGTGATCGCGATCATGTTTTCATGAGTGATAATATTATAAGGCACTATTAAAATAGGTTCCGATCTTTGACCAAAAGTTGACAAAATTACTGTTTTTTTCATTTAAATTATAATATTTATGTGAAAAACTACAAAAACATACTTAATTACATTTAAGAAATACTTTTAATCATCCTTTTTCACCCATTCTTTATATAGAACGACCCGACCGCAACCGGAAATAGTTTTTGATATGACGTCATAACAACGCAGGAAAAAACTCCATAGTTGATTTTTAACGTAAATTTTCTGCTGCTGAGTTTGTTTCGTAGTTTTTCATATAAATATTGAAACGCAAGTGACAACAATATTATAAATCATAAATAAACACTTTTCAGCATGTTGATTTAACTTTTTTCTTGGCCTGCTGACAAACAGGCATCTGAATCATTGTTTGTCACTAAAATATTGTTTAAAACCATTTTGGGTACATACAATGAGTTAAACAACACATCTGAAGATATTTAGTGTACATCAATAGTGCTTAAATTCACCGATGTAACCTCCGACCCTCCGATCCGGAATTCAATATGCCTCTTGGCCTTTGTCAACTATGTTTGATCCATCAAAAGAATTTGAATTCATCGGTGTAACCTCGGACCCTGCGATCCGGAATTCAATATGCCTCTTGGCCTTTGTCAACGATGTTTGATCCATCTAAAGAATTTGAATTCATCGGTGTAACCTCGGACCCTGCGATCCGGAATTCAATATGCCTCTTGGCCGTTGTCAACGATGTTTGATCCATCAAAAGAATTTGAATTCATCGGTGTAACCTCGGACCCTCCGATCCGGAATTCAATATGCCTCTTGGCCTTTGTCAACGATGTTTGATCCATCTAAAGAATTTGAATTCATCGGTGTAACCTCGGACCCTGCGATCCGGAATTCAATATGCCTCTTGGCCGTTGTCAACGATGTTTGATCCATCTAAAGAATTTGAATTCATCGGTGTAACCTCGGACCCTGCGATCCGGAATTCAATATGCCTCTTGGCCTTTGTCAACGATGTTTGATCCATCTAAAGAATTTGAATTCATTGGTGTAACCTCGGACCCTGTGATCCGGAATTCAATATGCCTCTTGGCCGTTGTCAACGATGTTTGATCCATCTAAAGAATTTGAATTCATCGGTGTAACTTCGGACCCTGCGATCCGGAATTCAATATTCCTCTTGGCCGTTGTCAACGATGTTTGATCCATCAAAAGAATTTGAATTCATCGGTGTAACCTCGGACCCTCCGATCCGAAATTCAATATGCCTCTTGGCCGTTGTCAACTATGTTTGATCCATCTAAAGAATTTGAATTCATCGGTGTAACCTCGGACCCTGCGATCCGGAATTCAATATGCCTCTTGGCCGTTGTCAACGATGTTTGATCCATCTAAAGAATTTGAATTCATCGGTGTAACCTCGGACCCTCCGATCCGGAATTCAATATGCCTCTTGGCCTTTGTCAACTATGTTTGATCCATCAAAAGAATTTGAATTCATCGGTGTAACCTCGGACCCTCCGATCCGGAATTCAATATGCCTCTTGGCCGTTGTCAACGATGTTTGATCCATCAAAAGAATTTGAATTCATCGGTGTAACCTCGGACCCTCCGATCCGGAATTCAATATGCCTCTTGGCCTTTGTCAACTATGTTTGATCCATCAAAAGAATTTGAATTCATCGGTGTAACCTCGGACCCTCCGATCCGGAATTCAATATGCCTCTTGGCCTTTGTCAACGATGTTTGATCCATCTAAAGAATTTGAATTCATCGGTGTAACCTCGGACCCTGTGATCCGGGGTACTGTACAACTCTTGGTCATAGTCACCTATGTTATGTTCATCAATAGTGCCTGAATTCACCAATGTAATTTCGGAACCTTCGACCTAGAATTGACCGTTAATGTGTGGTTAAGTGTATCGGTACAATTTTTTAATAGTGTACGCCTCATGCCATTATGAGCGATGTTTGGTTTATCAATAGCGCATGGATTCACCGATGTACATAACGGAATACTATTCGGAAATTGGCCATTTTCACAGTTGTAAGGTCCGCGTATTGATACCTGGCAGCATGCAGGTTACCGTAGTAGCGAAGACAACAACATGATGCCAACTGTCCAGCCTCGCTAAAATAAAATTCAGACATCCCACGACATGAAGATACATAGAGAAAGAGAGAAAGTTGATAGTTATGAATACTTTTCAAGGCGCACAATAACTCATTTGACTAGAATGAGCAAAACAAAAAAGGATCGGATTTATGTACAGATAAAAAAATACAAGCATATACTGTTTGTATTTCAATTAATAGCTACGTGGCCATACATTCCAAAATTGAAAGCGACAAAATATCTCTAATATTTTTATCGGTACGGATCGTGGCACCTCGGCATTTTTTCTTCGAAACAATCTCCGATTATATATGTAGGATTAACAATATCAGATTTATTTTGCATTTAAGTAACCTGCAATTAGATTGAGTAATATTTTTTAAAGAATTAAATTACATAATACACCAGACACTGCGCTGCTTTGTAAATTTTCAAGCAAAGAATTAGCCTGTCTGACACTTAACATATAGAACATGCGAACACCATTTTGTTGCCGCCATTTAATTTTACGAACAACTGTAACTTATGAACTGGCATATATACTAGTGCCTCGTCATGGCAGAGATGTCGCAGTTGATGTTATCGGAATCATGAACGTCTGGTAAAGCCAGACCATATCGTAATAAAAAAAATATGAACTGATCCAAATAAGTTTTTAGAAAAATAAAATGATAATATAGTTATAATTGTTTAAGTGCATTAAAGTTTTGTTGCAAAAAAGCGTAAATACATGTACTAAATTAAATATTCTTTAAGCTAAGTAAAGGGAAGTTATATTTCTTAGATAAGTATATTGTAGTGTGGGTCCATTATCTAATTAGCGTTCATATTTATTATTCCGCCAATGGTATCAACGGACGGATTATATCCACATCATATTACAACGCTATACTTGCATGCCCCGCTCGCAGACTTAAATGTATAAAAAAATATCCTTAATAAACATTTATATGTAAATGTGGAAGGTATTACATGTGATTTGCAGCAAATCTGGGGCGCTAGATTTTTGAAAAATGTTTTGGTTCTTCGGATAAATGTATATGCATCAAAAGTTAAAACTCAACAAACTTCTTGCTCTTCAGTTTAATTTGGTAAAGAGGGGTAAATTAAAAATGATACGCTTTTTTTCAGACAATTTTCTTTTTTTCGGTCTTTTTAAGTTAAATAATTTGATTGTTTTTCATAATTTATGTCCACAAATAGAGCTTCAGTGACGTATGAATTAAGCATAGATTGCTAGATTATCTTGCCTGGGTGGCCGTAACATTATAACAACGCGAATATAACTGTTTTCTTTTTTATTATGTCCCTTGGATATTGTAGATTTTAAAAATCAGAGTCACAGAAACAACAGTTATAAACCACTGGAATATATACTTTATTTATAAGTGACCAATATAGGTGAAGTTATTATATAAGTCCACTTACATATATTTATCAGTATGCACGCGTTATTGATCACGTGACAAGCGCGATACCTATTATCAATAATATCCAGACTAACGCCGCCTATTGATCAATTTTAGAGGTCCATCAAAGGCCTTTATGTGTTCCCGTTCTATGATTACGAATATTTTATGAAAAGTAAATACAAAACCTCTGCTTACTAAATCACACTTTAGTTTCAACCAATGACAGGTATGCAACCATTAAAGGCCTAGTTTAAACCTTCTATAAGTGACCCCCCCCCCCTCTCCCTTAATCGTGTATGGAGTACACAACCTATGTGTATTGATCTTTATCTAAATGCATGGTGCCTTCTTATCAGATCTCTAATCTGTGCAGTTTTGGATGTTTTATTATAGAAATGGACCCTAAATGGTCTTAAGCCAATAAACCAATATTCAGGAAATTGGCCCATACTGTGACACCAGTGCAATAAGCAGAAGATGCACAGCAGGGGAGTATCATGCCAAACATTCCTTAAACTAGGCCATTAAAAGGACTTTATTTGGTCCCATTTAATGCCTACGAAATCATCCTTCAGTTTCAACCAATGTAATGACAAGTATGCAACCATTAAGTACTAGGTTTAATTCTGGACCAATAAAAAACTCACAGGTTTAATCAATAAGAATTTTAACTTTCGCGGATGTCGAAGGTTTGCCTTCTGTCATTTATCCGATACACACTCCCTGTGTCAGAGTTTTCGTTGGCAATGTGTCAGCAAGTAAATATACATTTATTCTAAGTCAGTTATGTAACCTGAAGTCACATCTTAATTATTAAGAAGAGCTCGTCTTCGCCCAAGCTGCACTTTCACAGATTGAACGTTTTGACAACTTTCTTTTTTTGTCTTGGAACGAGCCAATTTTTGCGAAAATCCATGGAAACCAGTGATATAAGACTGCTGACATAAATTAGATCGCAGAATTTTATATTGAAGTTCAAAAAATCATATTTTATGCATTTTTCTTAAACATTAATTTTTAACGGAAATATGCAAATCTGCGCATCTTTAATCAGTAAACATTTATCATTAGTTTGCAGATATTCACGCAAAAAAATCCTCTTTCCGAGACAAAAAATTTATTCCCTTTATAACTTTTATTCTTCCCTCAATTAATGTTTATAAGTTACTTGTAATATCAGGCAAATTTGATCACTTAAAATAATTAAATTAAAAATAAATTGGCAAGAATGGAATACAAAAATGAAATAAGTAGCGAAATGTGTTCTGTACGCGTAACAACGATGTTCGTCATTCTTCCAGCACCGTTTAAAGTTACGAAACCAGGTAGATTAATTTTGTTTATCCTTTAATTGGATTACCAATCACCACGCTGAGCTTCGTACGTACTCCTTGACTGAATAATTTGTTTTTTTTTTATTATTATGAATGCCTTCAAAGCAAACTGTTTTTTATCTCCCTTTCCTAGTTAAAATTGTTTTATTAATATAAAAAAATCGCAACTGAAAAATAATGTGGTATTTAAAACAGTATGTATTTAATTAAAGGTTTTTGTAAAAAATAAGGTTTAATTTTTTTCATATATTTATATTTAAATCACTTGTCAAGGTTTGACAGACAAGGGTAACTCTATTATCTGTATTATCCAAAGAAACGGATGTCCCTATAGATAATGTATATTTGACATCCACGTCCGTGGGTAAGTAAGGGCACATTCCATTAAGTATCCATATACACGGATGCCATATCGTTACAAAATTCTGTATTTGAGAATCATAGCGTTGGGTAAGTGAAGTCATATTTAATAAATCCCCACTAAACACGGATTCCCTGTAAAACGTTATCATGCATGTCTCATTAAAGGTTATGCATTAATAAACGAGGACATCGACTTATATACAGATGTTGATTGACAGTATACAGCCAGCTGGAGAAACAATAAAACCACACTTATTTAACAATGTGAATCGTATTATAACCCTATACATCATTTACTACCATCATGTCATTTAACGTACACGTACAGTTGTCAAATAATGCAAACTGACTCTGGTGCACAGCGAACACATTTTTAAAAATGAAAATAAATAACTATAGTAAGTCTGCGGAAATGCACATTGTATGACTCCTGTTTCGTTCACATTAGGGCTGATTTTACATTACCAACATTATATGTCTATGACTTACGATCGGTCATGAGAGAGGGGTCTCGGTCGTGTGGTACCATCACTGACATTTATGTAAGGCGAATATAGTGTTAACTATACACGTTAAGTGGCAGTGAAAGGCTAAAGAGTAAATGTAAATTGATAAAGGATGTTTTTCGCCTTGTTTTCATGTAATGATGAATGAAAGTTTGTTTACTTTCTGATGTTGGAACATGTAGTTATCCCCCTTTTCCATAATGGTATTTATTGTTCTAGATATCATCGCTTTTGTTTGGTCTTATACAGTGTGTGTATACCACGTGATAAATTACGTCATATATGCTACGTCGGAAAGCAACAATTTGCTTAAAATGAAGACTTAAAGCAAAGATAACTTTTCTTTTACTACACCATTAAAAATAAAACAAAGGGCAGTCTATGCCGCTTAAAGAGCACCGCCTTCGTTACATTCGAGTTTGATGAGGTGATTAGTTTAATTAAACACTTCCGCAAACCTGTCTCCAAAATAATGTTTTGACAGCGCTCCGTCATACGGCCGTATTGTGAAAAGATTTGTCGAAGTGTTTTAAGAAACTAAACTTTCGATCCGAATCTGGTAAAAGACCGAAGGCGGGGCTAACCGGCGTAGACTGAGCTATCATTCATTAAAACGTTGAAGCAATAGTCAAGATATCTTTTATTAAAGTCTTCATTGGAAGAAAATGTTGCCTTGCGACGTAGCTTTTATGACGCAATTTATCACGTGGTATACACACACTGTTATAGTTATATGCGTACGTAGAGTTTGGTTAACCAAACTTTTTGAAAATTATATAGTTTTCTTTAATAAATTGCGTTTACTTTAACTTTGAACACAGGCAAATTCAACAAAAGCCATTTTGTAACTTTATTGTCACATCAAATGGATCCCAAAACATCGGTTTCAAATCGGAATACATTGCACAGTGATCGCGATCATGTTTTCATGAGTGATAATATTATAAGGCACTATTAAAATAGGTTCCGATCTTTGACCAAAAGTTGACAAAATTACTGTTTTTTTTATTTAAATTATAATATTTATGTGAAAAACTACAAAAACATACTTAATTACATTTAAGGAATACTTTTAATCATCCTTTTTCACCCATTCTTTATATAGAACGACCCGACCGCAACCGGAAATAGTTTTTGATATGACGTCATAACAACGCAGGAAAAAACTCCATAGTTGATTTTTAACGTAAATTTTCTGCTACTGAGTTTGTTTCGTAGTTTTTCATATAAATATTGAAACGCAAGTGACAACAATATTATAAATCATAAATAAACACTTTTCAGCATGTTGATTTAACTTTTTTCTTGGCCTGCTGACAAACAGGCATCTGAATCATTGTTTGTCACTAAAATATTGTTTAAAACCATTTTGGGTACATACAATGAGTTAAACAACACATCTGAAGATATTTAGTGTCTTTGATATACAAAAAAGAAACAAGTTATGTAACTCAAACTTACCCGATTTCACGGTAGAGTCCAGTTTTATGTAAATTTCTCAACCAACATATAAACAATCCATTTTTAAACAAGGGACATGGAAAGAAGAGTCAATTACCTTTAAAATGATGTGCGATATGTTGGTATAACTATATTGTCTTTAGACACACAAGCATAATTCAATGTCAAATTCTCATGTTTTTCTTTAGTCGGAAAGAGTACAGCAAATTAAAATCTTCAATTTTCCCCGTGTAAACAGTACTGAACACAGACCTATTAAAGTTATTTTATGCTTCAGTGTACAGTGCCTAAAGGTCGTTCATTTAAGGAGTGTGTGTTTGTTTATTTGAGTTTATCAAGGTCTGCCCGCGCCCATCGGCTGCATTTTGGCTTGACCCCGCCGTGACGCCATCTCGACTTAAATTGTGTTTTAAATGCCGTAAGTGACATGAGATAGAAGTGACAGCAATTCCCAGTCAAATCCAGACATTGGAAGACTTAAAGAAACAGAATGAGATACAAGATATCCGGGAGCGATACCCTAGCTCTGAGTACACCACTTTTCCAAGCACTATCCTTTAAATGCCGAACACCAGGCCAACTTTTAACGAGTGGAAGTTGAGGTGTAAATATATAATGATGTGCAGACCGGCTCTGTCGGCACATTTGATGCCTAAATTCTGTTCTTATAATATTTAACTAGTGCATGGTAGTCCATTTAAGTGGACTTACAAAATTGAACTACCTGGTTTCGTAGCATAATACGGTTTAGGTAGAATGAGGAACGTCGTTGGTACCGCGTAGTTAGAAAATGTAGTATATATTTTGAAACTGTATAACATTTATTTCTAAACAATTTTATAGCTTTATAATCTGCAATGATTTATTTTGGTTATAAAAAAAAATAATTAAATGATTTATTTAAAATAAAAATAAAATTTATTAAAGGGAGTTAATAAGTGTCCACCTCTTCCCAAGACGTTGTGGGCTCGATTGACACAAAGATACGTTCTCATGGCTTTTCAAAAAGGACAAAGTATACGTATCTGTCCAAGAAACGGACTCGAGAATGATTGTGTAACCTTGCGGATTGGATGATTTTAGATGGGGCATACGCCGGGTGCGCCCCCCTCTAAAATCATCCAAGTTTACTGTTTTCATCAATATGAGAGAAACAAAGGTAATAAAATAAGCAAATAATGCACCATTTCCAAATTTAAATTGTTAAATTTTTCATGAGGGAGTAACCCCAAATTGGTTCAAACAGTTCATGTCATATACTTTCGGTTCTTAGGGAGGAGCACATGTCAAAAGTTGCGCCCCTAAGTTACGCCCCCTCTAACGTCAATTCCTAGAACCACCCCTGACTTGTATATATGCAAATAATATGAGTCAAAGTAAAAATTGGCAAAACCGACAGTCTCCTATGCTTTTCCATTAGAATAGACGCGTACGTAGCAGTGATGTTTTTTTTTTTGTAATAATATCCATCGACTACTGCTCTCCATGGATGGAAGGTTTATTTATGATAATTTAACACAATTTACACTTAAAAGATTAACCCAGCAAGAACAGAAAAAAAATGTCTTTAAAAATATAAGATATCTGTGGTATTTTAGCAAGGATAGAAATAACTAGCGGTCGCTCACGTAAGTGAACAAACTGATTTGTTTTGAATTCCTGTTGCATCGATACGCAAACACTGCAATTGCGAACATAAGTCGCAAATATGTTAAAAGGTCGTAGCTCTCGGGTGCTTTGCGAATAATTTTTCGCTATACATGCAAGTCCTTCGCAAAAAGCTCTAAGTAACCATACCCAGTGGCACTTATGCACAAGTCAATTGTAACCACGCCCCCCCCCCCCACCCCAGGTCCGCGGAATAGCCGGGACTTTGACTTTCGATCCAGGCAACCCCGGGTAAAATCCTCGCCCTGCGGGGACGAACTGATGGTTAAACCCCAGCCAAATGCCCCCGCACCCCAGAGACTCTATATAAGGCACAATCTCCGCTGAATTTGACGCTATTACAAAACCACAGCGGCCACCCGGCCCTGTGGGGCCACCTGGAAAGTAAAAACACGGCCCTTTTCCCCGGCTATCCCCAGTAAACCCCCGGACCTGGGGGGCCGTGGTTACAATTGACTGGTGCATTACGTCCTCTTGCATAAAAGGCAAACCCTTTTAAATCCAAGTACCACTTAGTATTATAAAGGGCGTAAGGATGTATGATTATGTCTCAATTAATGTTTGGCAAACGCCGCCTATAGATAAAATGAGACTGTCCATAGATGGTCACCTAGAAGTCTTTCAAAGTTTCAAAATATGTTTTACTCGTCGACGAATTCATTGTTTACAAATGCAAAACAAAGTAAGATATTTGGAGTGACCGCGAATGCCTCTTAACTAGGCAGCGCGCATGCGCGACCTTTTAAACAACTAAAGTTATAATTATGTACTAAAGAGTGTATGCCCGAACCGATAATGATGGTAATTTGGCGGTCGTTTTAGTCAGCATCTGTTTAAATGATTAAATGTAAATCTTTACGGTGATTCCATTGTCAGCGACATTCATTTTAACACTTTTACACATATATCATAACTTATTGCGCATTTGATCGAATAGGGGGATTATCGGTCACTCGAAATAAGTTATTATTCATATTTGCATTTTTTAAATATATGATGAATTATTTCTAAACACGCTTGACAGACGGTAAATTTAGTCCACTAATGAACCTTCAAAATTGAATTTATCAGGCGGCAGTTTACCGTTTACTGATAATAAAAGTAGTAACGCGTTGTACAGTACCAAAAGTAATATAATATTATTTTATAACATACATTTTAAAAAAAAATTATTTATTTATTTAAACATTTTTATAAAAACTATTGCTTTTGTTCACTATTTTAACTGATATTATTTTTATTTTAATAATTTTTTTAAAGGGAGGTTATAAAACTTAAGCTCAATAATGTATGCCAGTCAGTCATTATTTACCATTTATAATTTAGGCGAAAAGAAATACACTCGAACCCCGTTGGATCGAACTCTAATAATGCACCAGTCAATTGTAACCACTCCCCCAGATCCGGGGAATAGCGGGGACTTTGACTTTCGGTCCAGCCAAGCCCGGGCATAATCTCCGCCATGCACGGACGAACTTCTGGTAAAATCCCCGCCAAATGTCCTCGCACCCAAGGGAAAGTAGGTAAGGCCCATTCCCCGCTATTGTTTGCGCCAAGATAAAACCACCGCATTCACCCGGCACTGCGGGGCCACTTGGAAGCCCATTTCCCCGGACCTGGGGGGGGGGGGCGTGGTAACAATTGACCGGTGCATAGGTTATTATTAAAATAGTAAAGACTTTAATTGTCATCTAGGCCATCATTCGGAGCTACTCGGCCATTTTATCGAAAACAACCTCTGATGTATGCAGGTACATCAGTAGGAGTAGTTCGTAAAATTTTGAATTATATCATAATTTAAATGTAGTGTTTTAGAGTTTTATTTATTGATCTAAGTTTAAATTGATTGCCATTGAATTGTATTATTGCAAACATAATTAAGAATCCCAAGACTAATGTCACAAAGTTTAGCTGCTAAATAAAATTACTACGCGATCTACTTGCAGTGGACAGCTAGCCCATCAAAGGACCTTCAAAATTGAAAATTATCAAGGCGGCGTTAACCGGGGTATTGATAATAGGAGTCAACTACATACTTCTAAAATAATATTCATCAATATAAACACGTTTTAATGAAAAGTATCGCTTTTGTTCACTATTTTAACTAATAGTGTTGCTATTTTAAGAAAACATTTTTAAAGGGAGGTTATAAAAATAAGCTCAAAACTATGTGCATGCCTTTCATTTATAAATATTTTAGGCGTAAATAAATAAATTGTTTGTTTCCACTTAACCGATCGACCGACCCTATCCCCCCCCCCCCCGACATATTACACTTTTTTGCAATACTGCAGTAGCAAATTTTTTTTTTATTGTGAACATGTTAAAATTTGAATAACAGTTCTAAACAGATAGGCGATATTATGTTAGGACACTTTTCTGGTGATATGACATATCTCGTCGAGTTCGCTTTGTGAAAAGGTACCCGTCGAGACTGCAGGCATCCTCGGCACCCCAAGCGTATCAACCTATATGATTCCCTGGGCAAATTGGCTTGGGAAACTTCGTAAATCTTTAATATTCGTAAGCGTTTTTGACCAATAAAATATCCGATAACGAAAAAAAAACTCCGCTGTGAAGAGCTATCGGTATATTTAACAATATCCTGCCTAAAACGATTTATAAGCCATGATCTCATTGGATTATATCATGAGTACGAGATTTATACAGCTGATTTGTCCAGGGTATCATATAGGGTATGATAAGCTGAGGTTCCGAGGATGGGTGATATTATGATAGGACACTTTTCTGGTGATATGACGAGTTCGGTTTGTAAATAGGTACCCGTCGAAACCGCAGGTTGAGATGGATAGAAGTTGACTGACCGAAAGAGTAAAGGCAACATCATTCGTAACTTCTCCGCCATTTTTATCGAAAAACAACCTTGGATGTATGCCGGTACATCAGTAGAAGTAGTTCGTAAAATTTGGAATGCATTAATTAAATGTAGTGTTTAAGCTTGTGTTTGTTGTTCTAAGTTTTAATTGATTGTCAGTGAAGTGTTTTATTGCAAACTTATTTAAGATTCCCGCGAGTTAAGTCATTAAGTTTAACTGCCAAATTAAATACTACGCGATCTACTTGCAGCGGACTTAAACATACTAATTTCTGAGTATGCTCAAGCAATACAAGTTCGTTTGAAAAAAGCATGTGATTTCAATTTTGCAAAGTGGAGATAAAAAAATATCAAATATGCGCATACTTATTTATGAAGTTTCATTCTAAATGAAGCCAAATGTTTGAAAATGTGCACAGCATCTGTGAATAAGATGATTGTTTACCTATATGTGCATAGAAAAATCTTGGAGCCACTCTCAGTGTAAGTACATGACATTGTGATAAACCATCGCCATTGATAAAACAATATTGCATGCTCAATTTTGATTTCCTCTCTTATATAATGCACCAGTCAATTGTTACCACGGCCCCTCGGGTATATACCAAGAACTTCAGCGAACACATATATTACCTTTTTGGACGTGTTGTAAACATCAAAAAAATAAATATCAACATTACAGTTATGGAAGCCAGAACTAGTGTCCTCGCAATGCCGGGTGATTGCGGTGGTTTTGTCTTCCCTCAAAATATATCAGGAAATTGCTCTTACCTTAGATCCCCGGGGTGTGGGGTTATTCACGGGATTTTACCACCAGTTCGTTCTCCCAGGGCAGGGATTTTACCGGGGATTGGCTGGATGGAAATCCGGGGGGGGGGGGGGGGCGTGGTTACAATTGACTGGTGTATACTTTACAATATCTTTTTCTGATGACGCTTTGTGCTCACTTTTTGTTTTCTAGCCAAGAATGAAAATCAAAAATCAGTCAGAGATACAGTATGGTGATGCACTGTTGTTGATAGATCATTATATAAATTTGTGAAATATTTGAGGGAAAGGTATTTGGTTAAATAATTTACAAGTGTAACTTTTGAGTTTTATTTAACAATGCAGTGCCGAATATTGTGGAGAATTGAATTTGTATTAATTAATCAATTGACTTGTGGCGTTTAGGGAACAAAATCGAAATATTCAATAAAGATCCCATATCACCAATGTTGTGGAATAGTAAAGTAATGAAGATTTAATCTCACAGCAGTCTTTCTCAAATGCTGTCAAGGCTTTTTTATGCTTAAGAATATCTAACCTCGCGATGTCAGACCAGAACTCATCTTGGCATGAGATTGGATCACTATGTATCATTATGCACCAGTTAATTGTAACCACGGCTCCCACATCCGGGCGTATACCGGGGATAGCCGGCGAAATGGGCCATGTGTTTACCTTTCAGGTGGCCCCGCAGTGCCAGGTCTTCCCGGAAAATACAGTGTGGATGGGGCTTAACCTAATGTCCCTTGGGTGCGGGGCATTTGGTGGGGACTTTACCATCATATTATCTCCGCAGGTCGGGGATTTTTGCTTGGGTTGGCTGGACCGAAAGTAAAAGTCCCCGCTATTCCGGGACCGGGGGGCGGGGGGCATGGTTACAATTGACTGATGCATTAGCTTGTGTATTCAGATAAAGTTAAGAATATATATTTATTTATATAAGTTATACTTTGTAATCTAAATCAAAGATTTGAAAAAGGTATCCTTTATCAATAAATGCAAGTATACATAAATGACTGTGCAAATCTTTATGTATTATCCAAACATGAGTACCTTGCAGGGTGAATTTATTTGTAAAAATTATACTAAGTGAGCTTTCATGATTACCTTTCCAATCGCATACACAATGCAGTTTGAAACCGGAATAATTAAAACAAATCTTGGTTGTAGACCATTCCTATTAAATATTTAATAAGTCACAGACATTATAAGGTACAGTTTAAGGGGGCTGTGCTCAGTTAATGTTGAAAAAGCAAATATTTAAAGACAATTGTAGAAAATTGACATAAACTTGGTATCGATGTGTACAATTAATGCATTGAAACTTACTAACTGATGATCCCCATAGTTTACAAATGATTTATTAATAGTAGTTATTTCGTGTGTTTTTTCCATTAAAAAAGATTAATAGGTATTGTCGTTTCAAGACAAAAAATTAAAAAAAAGTTGTCAAAATGAGAGTGCAGCTTTAAACTCATAATAAAATGTCAATGCACTTCATTTGACATAATTTTAAACATATGAAAAAAATGTTAATTTTAAAAAGCACAATATATCCTTTATGTGACCTTACATTATAATGAATTTATTGTTTATCAGGAAAATGTTGAAATCTCATGTTTAGGCCTATAGTGATCAAACTTGATTGCTATGTTATTGGCACTTATTGCAATATTTCTGTAAAACATTAATTATTATGTTGACTTAAGTTTGTAGATAAGAACTAATGGTATAGGTGATGTGAGTATGGTCTCATAAGTCTTTAAAATCCCTTTTGGTATTTTGAGTTTTTTTGCTCAAGTCTTGTTCAGTTCAGCTTTTGAAAATGTTCAAAGTAACTGCAAAACAAGTCCAGCTGTCTAGAAAGACTATGTCAATCCCTGACCAGATATAAATTCTTGTCTTTTCAAAATACCAACTTGGCAATGGTTTTATCATAACATAGGATGTTGGTTTGAACATGTTAGTGTTTTTGTATGTGGAATGAAATATCATAAGTGGCACTAAATTGAACATAATTTATAGTTCTCATTGATATTACACATAGCCCCAAGTACATGTTGATCTAAGATTTAAGGCTTGGATGGAGTCAGGGCAAGAAAAATGCATGTTAATACATTGTAATTTCCAACACAAGAACTGTTTGTTTATTCAAGTAAATAAAGCAATCCCAACACCAAGGAACTGCAGTATTGCATAACCAGCTTAATTGACATTATGAGTTGGAGTTCAAATTGCTGTAATTAAAGGCACATCTAGTTTTCAGAATTATTCAAACTCTGATTTAGCAACCTTAATTTTGTTATATGAACTACTTTTGCGAAATGAAAGCGTTTTTAGATTTACAAGGACGGGTAAAAAGTATTTGCCAAATGTACTGCAACACCTGATACTTTCTGCCTAGGAATCCAACAAAATCTTGGCACTCCAAATGTTACAGTACTATTCAATTTGGAGTGCCTGAAAAGAAAGCTTCCTGATTCTACATTCAACATCTTCTTTCTGTATGACATATTGGACCAGGAGAATCATGAACCTACAACCTTTTGCATCTATTGAGAGAGAGGGAGCTATCAGGACAGTGACAGAGGACAATATAAGAATGGCCAACTGCTGCATTTATTAAGTTATCTAATGCATACAAATTAAGACGGAGAAAATAATTATATTTTTTTCCAAACTACTTCCTTAAGCATCTTGTACATGTATGTAGTTGTCTTTTACAATGATTGCTCAAAGTTACAATGGCCCTGTGGGTTAAAGATGCTCTGTCCACGGGGTAACAGGTTTTGTACATAATAGGGTGATAAGTACTGCGTTTTGATCCAGGAGGTTGTATTCGACTCAAGTAGATTTTTGCAGATTCGGACACCACAAGGCACAAGCCGAGTAAAATCAAAATCTACAAAAAAAATACCAGAATCAAATATTCCGCCATATCCGGATCAAAACGCAGTACTACTAACCCTTTTATTATATACATTACTGATTAGATGACTTAGAAGCCACATCTTTGCATAATAAATTTCATTTTAAGGATGCACTCATTGGTTTAATGACGTCAATTTAATATTGCGCAACATACTTGTTATGACGTGACGTCACAAGAGTGGTATATGGCCGCATTGCACTGGAGCAGAATATGGGTTAAAGTATTTTGTGATATGTACTGCATGTGGATGGATGATGGGTATAAAATAAAGAATAAAATTATGTTTGGTATTCCATTCTCACTAGCAATGTGATGAACTGCTGACACCATGTTATGAAATTTGATGGTCAAATTATTTAAAAGACATTTCAATATTTCATACTTTAAAAACGATATTCATCTCATCTTAGTCTACTCAACTTGCTTTGCTATGTATACAATTCTGCAGCAGTTATATGATTAGCATTAGACAGAAAGCAGTGCCTAATATTTATCAACAGCACTAAGTTATCACCAATTGGTCTGACAGGCAAACTGTCAATGCCAATTAAGAACCTGTTGATTGCTTATTAAGAATTTCCTGTCAGCCTTTTGTTAGTTGCTTTGCAGGTGTCACCGAGTTTGTTTAATGCCAATTAGTGCTTTAGTGTACCAATTTATCAGAGTCAATTAGTGCTTTTGTAAGTTTGTTTTCTTTTTCCTTTCTCCTAAAATTGTTAAAACTGAAGAGTTAAAGTAGAAGTTAATAAATAAGGAAATAATAGTTTTTCCGACGATTAATAGTGTAAATGTATAGTATAATACGTATATATTTGTTAACTATTACAATAATACTTGGGACACCACTTTGTATTATTTATTTATTATAAACTGTACTAAACCTATTGATACATTTTACTTAAGACTTAATTCTTTTGGCATACAACTATTTGACAAATTGTTCAGCTTTTAATTGTTATATCTAAAATAAATAATCTTAATTCAGATAACAATTTGTTATTTTTGGTTGTTAGTGAAAGTAGTGTCACTTTTATTGACTTAGCTATTTCTGGAGACCAGGAACATTGCAACTAGTGACGATCCACTCACATTTAACACAACCACAAAACACACAGATATGAGAAAGAAACCCAGAGCGTAAACATCAATTATCTATATATCATTTATAAATATTTTAGGCGTAAATAAATAAATTGTTTGTTTCCACTTAACCGATCGACCGACCCTATCCCCCCCCCCCGACATATTACACTTTTTTGCAATACTGCAGTAGCAAATTTTTTTTTTATTGTGAACATGTTAAAATTTGAATAACAGTTCTAAACAGATAGGCGATATTATGTTAGGACACTTTTCTGGTGATATGACATATCTCGTCGAGTTCGCTTTGTGAAAAGGTACCCGTCGAGACTGCAGGCATCCTCGGCACCCCAAGCGTATCAACCTATATGATTCCCTGGGCAAATTGGCTTGGGAAACTTCGTAAATCTTTAATATTCGTAAGCGTTTTTGACCAATAAAATATCCGATAACGAAAAAAAAACTCCGCTGTGAAGAGCTATCGGTATATTTAACAATATCCTGCCTAAAACGATTTATAAGCCATGATCTCATTGGATTATATCATGAGTACGAGATTTATACAGCTGATTTGTCCAGGGTATCATATAGGGTATGATAAGCTGAGGTTCCGAGGATGGGTGATATTATGATAGGACACTTTTCTGGTGATATGACGAGTTCGGTTTGTAAATAGGTACCCGTCGAAACCGCAGGTTGAGATGGATAGAAGTTGACTGACCGAAAGAGTAAAGGCAACATCATTCGTAACTTCTCCGCCATTTTTATCGAAAAACAACCTTGGATGTATGCCGGTACATCAGTAGAAGTAGTTCGTAAAATTTGGAATGCATTAATTAAATGTAGTGTTTAAGCTTGTGTTTGTTGTTCTAAGTTTTAATTGATTGTCAGTGAAGTGTTTTATTGCAAACTTATTTAAGATTCCCGCGAGTTAAGTCATTAAGTTTAACTGCCAAATTAAATACTACGCGATCTACTTGCAGCGGACTTAAACATACTAATTTCTGAGTATGCTCAAGCAATACAAGTTCGTTTGAAAAAAGCATGTGATTTCAATTTTGCAAAGTGGAGATAAAAAAATATCAAATATGCGCATACTTATTTATGAAGTTTCATTCTAAATGAAGCCAAATGTTTGAAAATGTGCACAGCATCTGTGAATAAGATGATTGTTTACCTATATGTGCATAGAAAAATCTTGGAGCCACTCTCAGTGTAAGTACATGACATTGTGATAAACCATCGCCATTGATAAAACAATATTGCATGCTCAATTTTGATTTCCTCTCTTATATAATGCACCAGTCAATTGTTACCACGGCCCCTCGGGTATATACCAAGAACTTCAGCGAACACATATATTACCTTTTTGGACGTGTTGTAAACATCAAAAAAATAAATATCAACATTACAGTTATGGAAGCCAGAACTAGTGTCCTCGCAATGCCGGGTGATTGCGGTGGTTTTGTCTTCCCTCAAAATATATCAGGAAATTGCTCTTACCTTAGATCCCCGGGGTGTGGGGTTATTCACGGGATTTTACCACCAGTTCGTTCTCCCAGGGCAGGGATTTTACCGGGGATTGGCTGGATGGAAATCCGGGGGGGGGGGGGGGCGTGGTTACAATTGACTGGTGTATACTTTACAATATCTTTTTCTGATGACGCTTTGTGCTCACTTTTTGTTTTCTAGCCAAGAATGAAAATCAAAAATCAGTCAGAGATACAGTATGGTGATGCACTGTTGTTGATAGATCATTATATAAATTTGTGAAATATTTGAGGGAAAGGTATTTGGTTAAATAATTTACAAGTGTAACTTTTGAGTTTTATTTAACAATGCAGTGCCGAATATTGTGGAGAATTGAATTTGTATTAATTAATCAATTGACTTGTGGCGTTTAGGGAACAAAATCGAAATATTCAATAAAGATCCCATATCACCAATGTTGTGGAATAGTAAAGTAATGAAGATTTAATCTCACAGCAGTCTTTCTCAAATGCTGTCAAGGCTTTTTTATGCTTAAGAATATCTAACCTCGCGATGTCAGACCAGAACTCATCTTGGCATGAGATTGGATCACTATGTATCATTATGCACCAGTTAATTGTAACCACGGCTCCCACATCCGGGCGTATACCGGGGATAGCCGGCGAAATGGGCCATGTCATTGTGTTTACCTTTCAGGTGGCCCCGCAGTGCCAGGTCTTCCCGGAAAATACAGTGTGGATGGGGCTTAACCTAATGTCCCTTGGGTGCGGGGCATTTGGTGGGGACTTTACCATCATATTATCTCCGCAGGTCGGGGATTTTTGCTTGGGTTGGCTGGACCGAAAGTAAAAGTCCCCGCTATTCCGGGACCGGGGGGCGGGGGGCATGGTTACAATTGACTGATGCATTAGCTTGTGTATTCAGATAAAGTTAAGAATATATATTTATTTATATAAGTTATACTTTGTAATCTAAATCAAAGATTTGAAAAAGGTATCCTTTATCAATAAATGCAAGTATACATAAATGACTGTGCAAATCTTTATGTATTATCCAAACATGAGTACCTTGCAGGGTGAATTTATTTGTAAAAATTATACTAAGTGAGCTTTCATGATTACCTTTCCAATCGCATACACAATGCAGTTTGAAACCGGAATAATTAAAACAAATCTTGGTTGTAGACCATTACTATTAAATATTTAATAAGTCACAGACATTATAAGGTACAGTTTAAGGGGGCTGTGCTCAGTTAATGTTGAAAAAGCAAATATTTAAAGACAATTGTAGAAAATTGACATAAACTTGGTATCGATGTGTACAATTAATGCATTGAAACTTACTAACTGATGATCCCCATAGTTTACAAATGATTTATTAATAGTAGTTATTTCGTGTGTTTTTTCCATTAAAAAAGATTAATAGGTATTGTCGTTTCAAGACAAAAATTTAAAAAAAAATGTCAAAATGAGAGTGCAGCTTTAAACTCATAATAAAATGTCAATGCACTTCATTTGACATAATTTTAAACATATGAAAAAAATGTTAATTTTAAAAAGCACAATATATCCTTTATGTGACCTTACATTATAATGAATTTATTGTTTATCAGGAAAATGTTGAAATCTCATGTTTAGGCCTATAGTGATCAAACTTGATTGCTATGTTATTGGCACTTATTGCAATATTTCTGTAAAACATTAATTATTATGTTGACTTAAGTTTGTAGATAAGAACTAATGGTATAGGTGATGTGAGTATGGTCTCATAAGTCTTTAAAATCCCTTTTGGTATTTTGAGTTTTTTTGCTCAAGTCTTGTTCAGTTCAGCTTTTGAAAATGTTCAAAGTAACTGCAAAACAAGTCCAGCTGTCTAGAAAGACTATGTCAATCCCTGACCAGATATAAATTCTTGTCTTTTCAAAATACCAACTTGGCAATGGTTTTATCATAACATAGGATGTTGGTTTGAACATGTTAGTGTTTTTGTATGTGGAATGAAATATCATAAGTGGCACTAAATTGAACATAATTTATAGTTCTCATTGATATTACACATAGCCCCAAGTACATGTTGATCTAAGATTTAAGGCTTGGATGGAGTCAGGGCAAGAAAAATGCATGTTAATACATTGTAATTTCCAACACAAGAACTGTTTGTTTATTCAAGTAAATAAAGCAATCCCAACACCAAGGAACTGCAGTATTGCATAACCAGCTTAATTGACATTATGAGTTGGAGTTCAAATTGCTGTAATTAAAGGCACATCTAGTTTTCAGAATTATTCAAACTCTGATTTAGCAACCTTAATTTTGTTATATGAACTACTTTTGCGAAATGAAAGCGTTTTTAGATTTACAAGGACGGGTAAAAAGTATTTGCCAAATGTACTGCAACACCTGATACTTTCTGCCTAGGAATCCAACAAAATCTTGGCACTCCAAATGTTACAGTACTATTCAATTTGGAGTGCCTGAAAAGAAAGCTTCCTGATTCTACATTCAACATCTTCTTTCTGTATGACATATTGGACCAGGAGAATCATGAACCTACAACCTTTTGCATCTATTGAGAGAGAGGGAGCTATCAGGACAGTGACAGAGGACAATATAAGAATGGCCAACTGCTGCATTTATTAAGTTATCTAATGCATACAAATTAAGACGGAGAAAATAATTATATTTTTTTCCAAACTACTTCCTTAAGCATCTTGTACATGTATGTAGTTGTCTTTTACAATGATTGCTCAAAGTTACAATGGCCCTGTGGGTTAAAGATGCTCTGTCCACGGGGTAACAGGTTTTGTACATAATAGGGTGATAAGTACTGCGTTTTGATCCAGGAGGTTGTATTCGACTCAAGTAGATTTTTGCAGATTCGGACACCACAAGGCACAAGCCGAGTAAAATCAAAATCTACAAAAAAAATACCAGAATCAAATATTCCGCCATATCCGGATCAAAACGCAGTACTACTAACCCTTTTATTATATACATTACTGATTAGATGACTTAGAAGCCACATCTTTGCATAATAAATTTCATTTTAAGGATGCACTCATTGGTTTAATGACGTCAATTTAATATTGCGCAACATACTTGTTATGACGTGACGTCACAAGAGTGGTATATGGCCGCATTGCACTGGAGCAGAATATGGGTTAAAGTATTTTGTGATATGTACTGCATGTGGATGGATGATGGGTATAAAATAAAGAATAAAATTATGTTTGGTATTCCATTCTCACTAGCAATGTGATGAACTGCTGACACCATGTTATGAAATTTGATGGTCAAATTATTTAAAAGACATTTCAATATTTCATACTTTAAAAACGATATTCATCTCATCTTAGTCTACTCAACTTGCTTTGCTATGTACACAATTCTGCAGCAGTTATATGAATAGCATTAGACAGAAAGCAGTGCCTAATATTTATCAACAGCACTAAGTTATCACCAATTGGTCTGACAGGCAAACTGTCAATGCCAATTAAGAACCTGTTGATTGCTTATTAAGAATTTCCTGTCAGCCTTTTGTTAGTTGCTTTGCAGGTGTCACCGAGTTTGTTTAATGCCAATTAGTGCTTTAGTGTACCAATTTATCAGAGTCAATTAGTGCTTTTGTAAGTTTGTTTTCTTTTTCCTTTCTCCTAAAATTGTTAAAACTGAAGAGTTAAAGTAGAAGTTAATAAATAAGGAAATAATAGTTTTTCCGACGATTAATAGTGTAAATGTATAGTATAATACGTATATATTTGTTAACTATTACAATAATACTTGGGACACCACTTTGTATTATTTATTTATTATAAACTGTACTAAACCTATTGATACATTTTACTTAAGACTTAATTCTTTTGGCATACAACTATTTGACAAATTGTTCAGCTTTTAATTGTTATATCTAAAATAAATAATCTTAATTCAGATAACAATTTGTTATTTTTGGTTGTTAGTGAAAGTAGTGTCACTTTTATTGACTTAGCTATTTCTGGAGACCAGGAACATTGCAACTAGTGACGATCCACTCACATTTAACACAACCACAAAACACACAGATATGAGAAAGAAACCCAGAGCGTAAACATCAATTATCTAACAAAGTCTAAGGCTGAATGATTCCAAGAATAATATATATCTAGAGTTATATCTAATCACTTAAATTTGAATAGCTCCCGGGAACTTTGTTATCTTATACGGATTACGGAGTATTAGATTCTATATATTTATTTACTAATTCACATAA
The DNA here is from genome assembly GCF_026914265.1 of Mya arenaria. Lineage (NCBI taxonomy): Eukaryota > Metazoa > Mollusca > Bivalvia > Myida > Myidae > Mya > Mya arenaria. Next base: position 16,872,408 of record NC_069137.1, read on the forward strand.
CTTTACCAATAATAGACAATATTATTAATCCTTTAATCCAAACTAAGGTACGTTTAAGCTAAATGAAATATGTCCGGTTAAATTCAAACACACAAACACACGAAGCAATTTGAACACGACACGGGAAGATCTCATGGCTTTTCAAAAAGGACAAAGTATAAGTATCTGTCCAAGAAACGGACTCGAGAATGATTGTGTAACCTTGCGGATTGGATGATTTTAGAGGGGGCATACGCCGGGTGCGCCCCCCTCTAAAATCATCCAAGTTTACTGTTTTCATCAATATGAGAGAAACAAAGGTAATAAAATAAGCAAATAATCCACCATTTCCAAATTCAAATTGTTAAATTTTTCATGAGGGAGTAACCACAAATTGGTTCAAACAGTTCATGTCATATACTTTCGGTTCTTAGGGAGGAGCACATGTCAAAAGTTTCGCCCCTAAGTTACGCCCCCTCTAACGTCAATTCCTAGAACCACCCCTGACTTGTATATATGCAAATAATATGAGTCAAAGTAAAAATTGGCAAAACCGACAGTCTCCTATGCTTTTCCATTAGAATAGACGCGTACGTAGCAGTGATGTTTTTTTTTTGTAATAATCTCCATCGACTACTGCTCTCCATGGATGGAAGGTTTATTTATGATAATTTAACACAATTTACACTTAAAAGATTAACCCAGCAAGAACAGAAAAAAATGTCTTTAAAAATATAAGATATCTGTGGTATTTTAGCAAGGATAGAAATAACTAGCGGTCGCTCACGTTAGCTAAAGTGAACAAACTGATTTGTTTTGAATTCCTGTTGCATCGATACGCAAACACTGCAATTGCGAACATAAGTCGCAAACATGTTAAAAGGTCGTAGCTCTCGGGTGCTTTGCGAATAATTTTTCGCTATACAACCAAGTCCTTCGCAAAAAGCTCTAAGTAACCATAGCCAGTGGCACTTATGCACAAGTCAATTGTAACCACGCCCCCCCACCCCAGGTCCGCGGAATAGCCGGGACTTTGACTTTCGATCCAGGCAACCCCGGGTAAAATCCTCGCCCTGCGGGGACGAACTGATGGTTAAACCCCAGCCAAATGCCCCCGCACCCCAGAGACTCTATATAAGGCCCAATCTCCGCTGAATTTGACGCTATTACAAAACCACAGCGGCCACCCGGCCCTGTGGGGCCACCTTGAAAGTAAAAACACGGCCCTTTTCCCCGGCTATCCCCAGTAAACCCCCGGACCTGGGGGGCCGTGGTTACAATTGACTGGTGCATTACGTCCTCTTGCATAAAAGGCAAACCCTTTTAAATCCAAGTACCACTTAGTATTATAAAGGGCGTAAGGATGTATGATTATGTCTCAATTAATGTTTGGCAAACGCCGCATATAGATAAAATGAGACTGTCCATAGATGGTCACCTAGAAGTCTTTCAAAGTTTCAAAATATGTTTTACTCGTCGACGAATTCATTGTTTACAAATGCAAAACAAAGTAAGATATTTGGAGTGACCGCGAATGCCTCTTAACTAGGCAGCGCGCATGCGCGACCTTTTAAACAACTAAAGTTATAATTATGTACTAAAGAGTGTATGCCCGAACCGATAATGATGGTAATTTGGCGGTCGTTTTAGTCAGCGTCTATTTAAATGATTAAATGTAAATCTTTACGGTGATTCCATTGTCAGCGACATTAATTTTAACACTTTTACACATATATCATAACTTATTGCGCATTTGATCGAATAGGGGGATTATCGGTCATTCGAAATAAGTTAGTATACATATTTGCATTTTAAATTAAATTAATGATGAATTATTTCTAAACACGCTTGACAGACGGTATACTTAGTCCACTAATGAACCTTCAAAATTGAATTTATCAGGCGGCAGTTCACCGTTTTACTGATAATAAAAGTTGTCTGTGTCAGTAATGCGTTATATAGCACCAAAACTTAATATATTATCATTTTATAACATACATTTTTGAAAAAGACATTTATTTATTTAAACATTTTTATAAAAACTATTGCTTTTGTTCACTATTTTCACTGATATTATTTTTATTTTAATAATTTATTTAAAGGGAGGTTATAAAACTTAAGCTCAATAATGCATGCCAGTCATTATTTACCATTTATAATTTAGGCGAAAAGAAATACACCCGAACCCCGTTGGATCGAACTCCAAGGGACCGTCGAAAATACCTCGAGCCTAGGGAAATTCGAGCCATGCGGAAATGAGGTACGAAACGTGATGCCGAAAGGTCACCAGAAAAGCGTCCCATTGTAATATAGTCAATTTATCGTATGCCTTTCTATTTATTTGTTTATATTTTTCCATTGCAATTTTGATTTAAGTTTACCGCTTGTCAAGATTGATTCATACAAGCCAGCGCGCGTGCGCGTCCTTCTAAACAACTATAAAAGTGAAAAAAGAGAAGATGGAAATTTTGCGGTCACTCTAAATAATGCATCAGTCAATTGTAACCACGCCCCCATGATCCGGGGAATAGCGGGGACTTTGACTTTCGGTCCAGCCAAGCCCGGGCATTATCTCCGCCATGCAGGGACGAACTTCTGGTAAAATCCCCGCCAAATGTCCCCGCACCCAAGGGAAAGTAGGTAAGGCCCATTCCCCGCTATTTGTTTTGCGCCAAGATAAAACCACCACATTTACCCGACACCGCTGGGCCACTTGGAAGGTAAAAACACAGCCCATTTCCCCGGACCTGGGGGGGGGGGGCGTGGTAACAAGTGACTGGTGCATAGGTTATTATTAAAATAGTAAAGACTTTAATTGTCATCTAGGCCATCATTTGGAGCTCCTCGGCCATTTTATCGAAAACAACCTCGGATGTATGCAGGTACATCAGTTGAAGTAGTTCGTAAATTTTTGAATTATATCATAATTTAAATGTAGTGTTTTAGAGTTTTATTTATTGATCTAAGTTTAAATTGATTGCCATTGAATTGTATTATTGCAAACATAATTAAGAATTACAAGACTAATGTCACAAAGTTTAGCTGCTAAATAAAATTACTACGCGATCTACTTGCAGTGGACTTAAACTAACCTCTTTTTAAGTATGTAAACCGTCCAAATACATTCGAGGTTGTTTTTGAAAAAAATGGCCGAGGTGTTCCGAGTGCTAGCCCATCAAAGGACCTTCAAAATTGAAAATTATCAAGGCGGCGTTAACCGGGGTATTGATAATAGGAGTCAACTTGTGGTCGGTATTAGGCCATGATCCACCAAAGAATAATATACTAACATTGTATTACACACTTTTAAAATAATATTCATCAATATAAACACGTTTTAATGAAAAGTATCGCTTTTGTTCACTATTTTTACTAATAGTGTTTCTATTTTAAGAAAACATTTTTAAAGGGAGGTTATAAAAATAAGCTCAAAACTAAATAAATTGTTTGTTTCCACTTAACCGATCGACCGACCCTATCCCCCCCCCCCCCCCGACATATTACACTTTTTTGCAATACTGCAGTAGCAAAAGTTTTTTTTATTGTGAACATGTTAAAATTTGAATAACAGTTCTGAATAGATAGGCGATATTATGTTAGGACACTTTTCTGGTGATATGACATATCTCGTCGAGTTCGCTTTGTGAAAAGGTACCCGTCGAGACTGCAGGCATCCTCGGCACCCCAAGCGTATCAACTTATATCATTCCCTGGGCAAATTGGTTTGGGAAACTTCGTAAATCTTTAATTTTCGTAAGCATTTTTGACCAATAAAATATCCGATAACGAAAAAAAACTCCGCTGTGAAGAGCTATCGGTATATTTAACAATATCCTGCCTAAAACGATTTATAAGCCATGATCTCATTGGATTATATCATAAGTACGAGATTTATACAGCTGATTTGTCCAGGGTATCATATAGGGTATGATAAGCTGAGGTTCCGAGGATGGGTGATATTATGATAGGACACTTTTCTGGTGATATGACGAGTTCGGTTTGTAAATAGGTACCCGTCGAAACCGCAGGTTGAGATGGATAGAAGTTGACTGACCGAAAAAGTAAAGGCAACATCATTCGTAACTTCTCCGCCATTTTTATCGAAAAACAACCTTGGATGTATGCCGGTACATCAGTAGAAGTAGTTCGTAAAATTTGGAATGAATTAATTAAATGTAGTGTTTTAGCTTGTGTTTGTTGTTCTAAGTTTTAATTGATTGTCAGTGAAGTGTTTTATTGCAAACTTATTTAAGATTCTCGCGAGTTAAGTCATTAAGTTTAACTGCCAAATTAAATGCTACGCGATCTACTTGCAGCGGACTTAAATATACCGATTTCTGAGTATGTTAACCGTCCAAATACATCCGAGGTTGTTTTCGATAAAAATGGCCGAGGAGTTCCGAATGAGGCAACATATGCTCATATGTGAAATTTATCCATTTTAAGACGGACTCCCCAACATCTCGTCCCAGTATCGGTATAAATCCATGAAATGTTGTTAGAATGTTCTTGCAATATTAACTGTTTTGATGCGACTCAGTCAAATAACCATTTATTTTGTGTAAGAACATACTTACAACCTCTATTTGTTTTGGTGGTCCACAATTTATTGTTGAAACTTTCTACTAAATGGAGTTGTCACTGTTGATAACTATCGCCTTAACCAGTTATTTAAATCAATAACGGCTGACTGCTAATTTACTGAAATAGATCTATTCCTTGTGTGTATACCACGTGATAAATTACGTCATATCACCCAATGTTGTGGAATAGTAAAGTAATGAAGATTTAATCTCACAACAGTCTTTCTCAAATGCTGTCAAGGCTTTTTTATGATTAAGAATATCTAACCTCGCGATGTCAGACCAGAAATCATCTTGGCATGAGATTGGATCACTATGTATCATTATGCACCAGTCAATTGGGATAGCCGGCGAAATGGGCCACGTTTTTACCTTTCAGGTGGCCCCGCAGTGCCAGGTCTTCCCGGAAAATACAGTGTGGATGGGGCTTAACCTAATGTCCCTTTCGTGCGGGGCATTTGGTGGGGACTTTACCATCAGATTATCTCCGCAGGTCGGGGATTTTAGCTGGGGTTGGCTGGACCGAAAGTAAAAGTCCCCGCTATTCCGGGACCGGGGGTCGGGGGGCATGGTTACAATTGACTGATGCATTAGCTTGTGTATTCAGATAAAGTTAAGAATGTATATTTATTTATATAAGTTATACTTTGTAATCTAAATCAAAGATTTGAAAAAGGTATCCTTTATCAATAAATGCAAGTATACATAAATGATTGTGCAAATCTTTATGTATTTATGTATCATCCAAACATGAGTACCTTGCAGGGTGAATGTTATTTGTAAAACTTATACTAAGTGAGCTTTCAAGATAACCTTTCCAATCGCATACACAATGCAGTTTGAAACCTGAATAATTAAAACAAATCTTGGTTGTAGACCATTACTATTAAGTATTTAATAAGTCACAGACATTATAAGGTACAGTTTAAAGGGGCTGTGCTCAGTTAATGATGAAAAAGCAAAAATTTAAAGAAATTTGTAGAAAATTGACATAAACTTGGTATCGATGTGTACAATTAATGCATTTAAACTTACTAACTGATGATCCCCATAGTTTACAAATGATTTATTAATAGTAGTTATTTCGTGTTTTTCCATTAAAAAAGATTAATAGGTATTGTCGTTCCAAGACAAACATTAAAAAAAAGTTGTCAAAATGAGAGTGCAGCTTTAAACTCATAATAAAATGACAATGCACTTCATTTGACATTATTTTAAACATATGAAAAAATGTTAATTTTAAAAAGCACAATATATCCTTTATGTGACCTTACATTATAATGAATTTATTGTTTATCAGGAAAATGTTGAAATCTCATGTTTAGGCCTATAGTGATCAAACAAATGTTATTGGCACTTATTGCAATATTTATGTAAAACATTAATTATTATGTTGACTTAAGTTTGTAGATAAGAACTAATGGTATAGGTGATGTGAGTATGATCTCATAAGTCTTTAAAATCCCTTTTGGTATTGTGAGTTTTTTTCTCAAGTCTTGTTCAGTTTAGCTTTTGAAGATTTTCAAAGTAACTGCAAAACAAGTCCAGCTGTCTAGAAAGACTATGTCAAACCCTGACCAGACATAAATTCTTGTCTTTTTAAATTACCAACTTGGCAATGGTTTTATCATAACATAGGATGTTGGTTTGAACATGTTAGTGTTTTTGTATGTGGAATGAAATATCATAAGTGGCACTAAATTGAACATAATTTATAGTTCTCATTGATATTACACATAGCCCCAAGTACACGTTGAACTAAGATTTAAGGCTTGGATGGTGTCAGGGCAAGACAAATGCATGTTAATACATTGTACTTTATAACACAATAACTGTTTGTTTATTCAAGTAAATAAAGCAATCACAACACCAAGGAACTGCAGTATTGCATAACCAGCTTAATTGATATTATGAGTTGGAGTTCAAATTGCTGCAATTAAAGGCACATCTAGTTTTCAGAATTATTCAAACTCTGATTTAGCAACCTTAATTTAGTTATATGAACTACTTTTGCGAAATGAAAGCTTTTTTAGATTTACAAGGACGGGTAAAAAGTATTTGCCAAATGTACTGCAACACCTGATAACTGTTGCCTAGAAATCCAACAAATTCTTGGCACTCCAAATGTTACAGTACTATTCAATTTGGAGTGCCTGAAAAGTAAGCTTCTTGATTCTACATTCAACATCTTCTTTCTGTATGACATATTGGACCAGGAGAATCATGAGCCTACAACCTTTTGCATCTATTGAGATAGGGAGCTATCAGGACAGTGACAGAGGACAATATAAGAATGGCCAACTGCTGCATTTATTAAGTTATCTAATGCATACAAATTAAGACGGAGAAAATAATTATATTTTTTTCCAAACTGCTTCCTTAAACATCTTGTATGTAGTTGTCTTTTACAATGATTGTTCAAAGTTACAATGGCCCTGTGGGTTAAAGATGCTCTGTCCACGGGGTAACAGGTTTTGTACATAATAGGGTTATAAGTACTGCGTTTTGATCCAGGAGGTTGTATTCGACTCAAGTAGATTTTTGCAGATTCGGACACCACAAGGCACAAGCCGAGTAAAATCAAAATCTACAAAAAACTACCAGAATCAAATATGACATTCCGCCATATCCGGATCAAAACGCAGTACTAATAACCCTTTTATTATATACATTACTGATTAGACGACTTAGAAGCCACATCTTTGCATAATAAATTTCATTTTAAGGATGCACTCATTGGTTTAATGACGTCTAGCCAATGCGAGTGCGCGTCCTTCTAAACAACTAAAGTGAAAAAAGAGAAGATGGAAATTTTGCGGACACTTTAAATAATGCACCAGTCAATTGTAACCACACCCTCAAAATCCGGGGAATAGCGGGGACTTTGACTTTCGGTCCAGCCAAGCCCGGGCATAATCTCCGCCATGCAAGGACGAACTTCTGGTAAAATCCCCGCCAAATGTCCCCGCACCCAAGGGACCGTAGGTAAGGCCCATTTCCCGCTATTTTTTGCGCCAAGACAAAACCACCACATTCACCCGACACCGCGGGGCCACCTGGAAGGTAAAAACAGCCCATTTCCCCGGCTATCGGCTATCCCCGGACCTGGGGGGGGGGGTACAATTGACTGGTGCATAGGTTGTAATTAAAATAAGAAATGATTTAATTGGCATCTAGGCCATCGAAGGACCTTCAAAATTGAAAATTATCAAGGCGGCGTTAACCGGGGTATTTTGATAATAGGAGTCACCTTGTGGTCGGTGTTGAACAATGACTCACCAAAGATAAATATACTAACATTATATTACACACTTTTAAAATAATATTCATTAATAATAACACGTTTTAATGAAAGGTATTGCTTTAGTTCACTATTTTACTAATGGTGTTTCTAAATCAAGAATATATTTTTAAAGGGAGGTTATAAAAATAAGCTCAATACTATATGTGCCAGCCTTTTATTATCTATCTTCCATTTATATTTTAGGCGTAAATAAATAAATTGTTGGTTTTCTCTTAACCGACCGACCGACCCTATTTTTACCCACCGGCCCTACACTTTTTGCAATACTGCAGTATAATTTTTATTTTGTTAATTCCTAACAGATGCATTTTTTTGTGTGAACATGTTAAAATTTGAAGAAAAAAAAAATATATATAAAATTTTCTACAATAGTTCTCAATACGAGAGCTGTCCCTCTATATCGTAGACTTTGTTGATAAAAAAATTATACGACGTCACATAGGCAAAATGCATTGCATCTAATTTATTCATTACATTATAAATAAAGAAATCATGAAAAACTGAAACGGTATTGTTTAGTAAATTTAGTTTTTATACATTGTTTTTAATGTACAAGCCAACAACTTTTGTTAGAGATGGAGACTTATTCCACTGGATCACTCTCACCCTGGTTGCGGTTGAGCCAACAACCTCTTTCGTGAAAGGTTTATACCTAAACCACTAGACCATTTTCACCCTGGTTGCGGTTGAGCCAGCAACCTCTTTCGTGAAAGGTTTATACCTAAACCAGTAAGCCATTTTCACCCTGGTTGCGTTTTGACCAAATTCTTCTTGGGTTAGAGGCTGACACCTGTACCACTTGACCACTCTCACCCTGTAGGCGATTGAACCCACGACCTCCACTAGATCACTCTCACTCTATCGGTAATCGAACCCACATTTTTGGTTGAAATGTGGACACATATACCACCAGACACCAGACCACTCCCATTCTGATTTCGATCGAACCCACGACCTCTTGGGCGATAGGTGAAAACCTTGTCTCTAGAACATGTTCAGCGTGTCCCTAGAACACTTTCAACGTGTCCACAGGACACTTTCAACGTGTCCCTAAAACATTTTCAACGTAATGACAATGACATACATGACCATAGGAAGGAAATGGACATAAATTTTAAAACTTTTCACAAAAATCAATACTGAAAATGATTTTAGATGTACTCTTCTTCTAGAATACGCTTATATGTCATTCAACGTCCATATGGGCAGACAATACAATCAATTAAAAGTCATACTTATATTACAATATGAATCATAGAAATAACTTCTATATCCTTTATCACTTTTTATGTCACAGCTCGACACGTTAGGCTGTCAATTATGAGTTATAAAGAAATCACCTGGCGTTCAAGTAACACATATCAATAACCGAGGTTTGCATTTTATTATAAACGCCTTTATTACCAAGTTTGAAAGAAAGTGAAGTAACTGACACATATTTGCATAGTTTATTACCAAGTTGACAAGTGACCATCTGAAGAAACCCTGGTATCTATTTTCTGGGTCACATTAAAAACTAGGTCGGCGAATATGGTGTCGGCCAAAAAAAATATCCATAAGTCTGCTTATGAAAGTAGTTAATTAATAATGTTACTCAGCGTTATGTCAAAGAAAAAAAATAGGCTGGCGATATTGTCAGTTGACACAGTAACTACAAGTTCTCATATCTCATCTCTGATTATTTTAGTGATAAATTAAGAAATCTACATAGCAAAATAATGTGACATTTCTTGGTGTGAAACTGTCTGAAATAATTACCTCGATAATGTATCAGTCCGTAAAGTAACCATCAAACACATGACATTAAGAGTAATATATTGTAATGTCTCATTGGTTAAGAATCACATTTGTAATATTATCACTTCGGATTTTTATCCGAAAAAAACACACCAAGATATAAATACTAAATCATGACTCTGAACAAAAGAATGTCGGTAAACGTTTAAACTAATGCGTTTATTAACTTATCAGGATCGGTGCATGCCTTAGGACCATTTAAATTTGAGAATTGCATTTTACAATCGTTAACCGGCTTTGTTTTTGATATATAACGTGTGTGTTCTGACCAGGCCTCTATTCAATTCAGCCGATCTTTCTGAATATAATCGATAACCATTGAGGGCTGACTTACTAGTAACTACGCCAAATTTGAAGAGAACTGCAAACCCGTTTTACAAAAAACCCAGTTTTGTTTAAGTATAAAAAATAGAATATGCTTATGCATATTCCTATACTGTATCTTAAAAACGTACATATAATTGTTTATTTAAAGGTCTTAATCGAAATTAAGGTTCAAACCGGGTTCAGACGTACAATTTAACTAATTAACAAGAAGAATCTTTAAAAATGTAACTCGGCCATCGTAAACCAGCGGGATGACTTGTGTCCGAATGTTTTGAATGTTCGACATGAAATTAAGTTATTGAGAACAGTTCGTTTAACCTATATTGTTTGTTTATTTGAGTTTATCAAGGTCTGCCCGCGCCCATTGGCTGCATTATGGCTTGACCCCGCCGTGACGCCATCACGACTTAAATTGTGTTTAAATGCCGTAAGTGACATGAGATAGAAGTGACAGCAATTCGCAGTCAAATCCAGGCATTGGAAGACTTGAAGAAACAGAGTGAGATACAAGAAATCCGGGTGCGATACCCTAGCTCTTTGCGAAGAGACCTCTTGGTTCTTTAACGTGCTCAGTGTAAAGCACCGATACACGGGATACAACTTTCCTGGGTTGAACCAGTACTGAGTACACCACTTTCCCAAGCACTACCCTTTAAATGCCAAGCGCCAGGCAAGGGAGCTACTTGTACCAGCTTTTAACGTCTTTCGGTATGACGCGGCCTGGGATCGAACCCACGACCTCCCGCTCCGTAAGCGGACGCTTGTTTAACCTATAATGATCGACCTTGAATTTAGTAAGCCAGTTTGCTTATGCCTTACAACTAAACGATCTTATAAGAATATCAATTTTAATAAATTGTTTTCATAAATTAAATATGCAACAAACTGATAGAACATAATGAAATAACTCTTCATACTATTTTCATTTCAGCAGTAAGAATTTGCTTTTTTTATCATCATGGTCAGCAAATGGTCATCACTGTAGCACGTATTTGCTATTGTAAATTTAGACACTTACGCTTAAAATACCTAGGTAAAATATCATGGGCAAATTTAGACGACTAATGTTAAGCAAAAGAACTAAGATAGCAATATGCATTGAAGAAGTCATGAATTTAAGAAATACTTTCCTGTGCAATAGCAATGCTCCTTATGTTAAGTTTTGTTTATTTATGATTTTTTCTTCTAAATATTTAACAAATTATATTAACAAAGGCTATTTTATGCCGATCTTTCAATAAACTAACGGAAGGAAGGAAAACAAAGCAGGACCATATCACGCCAAAAACAATCAAGTCCGAACACAATGTATATACTTTTTAGCAATTAAGTAGTTGCGTTGACCATTAAAATATGATTTGTCTTACTTTTCTGAAAGAAATCGTTCGCAGGGGGATAAAAATCTTTAACAATTGAACAATCAGAGATCTGAAGAGATCGTTTCCGATACTCCTTTATAGTATTTGAGTAGTTCTACAACGACCAATGGGATTACTAGTCTAAGTTTATAATGACCAATAATAACCTTAATTTTATTCATTTCATTTCTGTGATTTTCAAATGAAGTCAGTGTGATTTCAGACGGCCTAACGTCCGAAATAACACAGGAATGCCCAGTGTAATGTCTAAAATACGAACTACCTTTTTTGCAATTCGCCTGATATTTATGACGATTATATGAGTTTTGACGGATATTTAAAAAACACAACACTGCAACACCACTGGTTCTAAAAATTACATAATTTCATTGTTTCCACTGATTATCTTTTAATCATATCGTCGCTAATGCAACCTAAAACAAAATAGTTGCAATAATCTCAGACAATGTCTTTGTTCGGTCGGTCAGATGAAAAACTGCAACATCAACAATAAATTTTATTGTAACAAACAAAATATGAACAAAACATCAGCAATGAGTGAGTACCTTTAAGCTTCGCTTGAAATGATCAAACGGCTGTCGCGTATAATTACACGCAAGCACAGTTAAAAGCAACATAAAACATGGAATGACAATTAAATGGTGAATAGGCAATGAGAGCACGTCTTCTAATGGTTTTATTAACACATTTTTATTATTAATCGCTGCACGATATTTCAATAAAAGATACCTGGAAGGACAATGTTAATGCAGGGTTTTCATGTTTTGTACAACTGAGAAAGTGTGACACTGTGCTTATTTCAGGATTGATTCTTACTTTTCATGCGTTCATGCAGTATTAACGCTCGACCGAAATTTTCCGCGCCAGAAACACGCACTAAAATTAAAATCAATCTTTATATTCACGTTTTTCCCATTAACATTTTTTCATTTTTTGTGATAATGATAATTTTCATAGTCATAATTTTCGCGTTTATGAAGAAAACTATCGAGATCTTTTATTCGTGTTTTACACATACATGACCAAGGTGATACCTGCGAAACTTCGCCCTACAGAGTTCACAAAAAGTTGACAGGTTCATGCAAATTGAACGCAAATTTCATCGTACAGAAAATCAAATGCAAATGTAAATATATATACATGCAATATACAAACGATATAAGGCCATGTTATCCTAGCACGTATCATATCATCGCGAATTTCTTTTTCTGAGTAATTTCAGTATTTACATTCGAAACTCGCTATGTCAAACTCTTTCATCTCGATTTCGCTACGGTCGAGCTTTTTGAATATTTTGGGTTAAGTTAGACAAGTTTGGTATATTTTTATATCGAAAATTCGTTATCTCGATGCTTTTGTCGGTGTCTCAACGATTTCGACATAGCGAGTTTTGACTGCATTTCGAAACAAAGTTTAATGAAATGCGATTTTGCTAGTAAACTGTAAAAATGATCTGATACACCCGCTTTACACATTTATATATGCTGTCCTTCAATTGTTGATAATACGGTCCCATTGCTATCAGTTAATTAGTCAGCACAAACTATAAATATTTCACATAAATTCGAAATTGTCACATTTCAATCTTTGTTTCCATGTAAGAAAAACGGTTATCAACAAACATTTAGTTGTCACAACTATTATGCTATGAGAACATAAAATGACTATGCATTTCAAACAATCTTGATATTAAACAAAAGCATACGTCTTAAGTTTTGGAAGTAGCAAATTTACACGATGTCATTTCTATTTGTTCAAAACACCATTTTGAAAATTTAATTATAACAATCAAAGCACTGAAAGTGCTACTAGACAGGCAAGGTTACTTAAAATGAAGAAATAATCGACCACGCACAACAATATTAGTAAAGGCGAATAATTTTTCGTTCGACCTGAACTCTATTCCTTCACTAAAGTCGATTGCCTATATCTAATCTAAACTTGCATTGGATGTATCGCCAACAAAATAGTTCAAACCAGTCCTTTTTCTGGTCAAATACGGCATCTGCTATTCTCGACTGATAAACTAAGCATCAGTCAAGACATTTATGATGCCAATCATAGTCCATGTAGCTGTCTTTGAGAATACGTAGATAAAAACTAAATCGAAATATATTTGGAATCGGCGATGCCCATACCGTCAACAGTAAATTAGTGTAATAGGGGTTGTTTTTTTCGGCTTACGCCAAAGGAGCATTTCCAACATCGGATTATTTCCAATCCGTTATCAATGAAAAATAGGTAATTCTCATCAATTGATAATAAGCGTATTTCCGCAGCTTACATCCATTAAACACAAATCATTTTCATTGGCTGTATAAATGGTATGTAAGTTTAGTCCTTCGGTTACTTCAATCGAAAACAAGTCTGTTTCTTCAGCTTACAACCATTGAACACAAGACAATTTCCTTGGCCTTATTAATGGAACACACGGAACGTAAGACTGTTTCATCAATGGAATATGTGTCCATCTCGTCGGGTTACATCAATGAAACATAAGTCAATTTCTTCAGCATACATCATTGGAAGACAAGTTTTTCTCTTCGGCTTTATCAACGGAACATACGTTAATCTTCCCAGCTTACATTAATGTAAAATAGGTATATCATACTGGCATTTTTAATAGAAAATACGCCTATTTCCTCGGTTTACTTTCTTTAATTTTATCGACTGGTTTACAAACTCGTCGATCACATCCAGTGAGACAACAAACCATTCTGTTTCCACAGTCCTTACTTGTTGTACATTCATCTGGAAGGGGTGGATCGGGACACACCTTGTTACTCAAGAACCCGATGGGACAAGCAGCTGAAAGAAACGCAAGTGTACACACGATTGATATGAGGAAAAGATACACAAATATGTTAGATGCGAGAATCATGCACATATGTTTAAAACGAGGAAAATATACAAATGATTGATGCGAGAAAAATGCACATATGTTTAAAACGAAATATATATGTACATATGTTTAATACGATGAAATGCAGTAAAGTGTGTACTCATCCTTAACGTAAAAATGAACAAATACTCAACACGATGAAACAACTAAATGCGAGAAAAGACCACACTCGAGAAAGAAAACTTTAAAAAGTCCCTTTCAACATAATTAAGCAACTTGATGTTCTCAAGTATAGGTTGATGCATCTGTTATTTTTCTATTTTAGTGCAATGCTAGATTCAACTCATTCGACTTAAAATTATCAAATCGAAAAAATAAGATGTGTGCATATATAAGAAAAAGATAACTGTAACCGACTAGCATACGTTGGTATTAATTGATTTGTTTTTATAAATACTCTTAACGTTTTATCTGTAAAACCTTAATTGTGCCCCTTTGAGCGTTAGTGGCTTAGGTAACCTATTTCATCTACCCAAATTAGTTACGTACTGTTGATTTTTCACCATAAAAATAGATAATCTTGATTTTCATAAGTATAACTTTTTAAAGATTTCACAACTCCTGAGAATATAACAAACAATGCACCATTGTTAGAGATTTAGATTGTTTAAAAACAATGGTGGCACTTTCGGAATTCTCTAACATAAGTCATTTGCCTAATTCAAAAATCCCACTTCTTATTTGGTACTTGGAGGCACAGTTTTTTTTAAATATAAATTTATTTCATAGAATAAATATTTTTTATGTCAAACAACTTTAACACTTGTTTTCGTTTTATACGATACATGTATTTATGCTTATAAGAAACCGTTTTGTAAGTCAGTCTTGGCTTGTTCGAGATAACGGGAGACGACTAAATGTATTTAACTATACATGCCGTATTTCTTATATGATTATTTTGTACATTCATTATGTAAGTGAGAGTGTCAAATTCACCAGCACTTTTCTTTTGATAAAGCATTATATGAAGTCATTATAGAATTCTTATTACTTATACAAACCATTCGACACTGAGCTCATATTCACTTAAGTCTTGGGTCTTGTTGTGAAGAGATTACACTCTTGTACATAAAGCAGTGCATTTGTGACTATAACCAAAACTTTTTAGACAGGTTTCTAAACTGCCGAAACCATTGAAACAAAAAATAAAGTCAAATGAGCTTATATTGAAAAAGGAAACAAACGGTTTGGCATGTCTGTCAAATCCAGAACATAAAGTCAAATTAACTAATGTTGAATGAAGAAACAAACGGGTTGTCATGTCTGGCAATCCAAGTAGATACAGTAAAATAAACGAATGTGTATACTTACGGACTTGAATAGTTTGGGCGGGGAGACAACATATGCCGCCATAACATTTGCTTCCAGCAGGGCACATATAGATGCTATCACATGATAACCCAGGTATCGAAATATTTCCTGCCGGACAGACAGGCACTGGACGGATTGTCGTTCTTGGAACAGTTGTTGTATTGAAATGTGAATTTGATGTTACGTTTGGTGGAATCTGTGTTGTTTGGTATGTGCTATTGAAGTCAACGAAGTTAGATGGTAATGTTGCATTGTAGTCGATATACATTGGTGGAAATGTTACGTTAGATGTGACATTGAAGTCGTAATACGTAGCGTTATATGTTGGGATATATGTAACCGAATTGTTAAAATTGGAATATGGTACAGTTGTATTATAGTCGATATAGGTAGGTGGAAATGTTGTGTTAGACGTGCCATTGAAGTCATAGTATGTACCGTTATAAGTTGGAATATAGGTAACGGAATTGTTAAAATTGGAATAAGCGAAAGTTACATTGCTAGGATAAGTTGCATTATTGTCCCACCAATAACTGGGAGTTGAGTACATGTATTGTGGCGGAACAGTAATGTTTATGGGTTTGAATGTTCCGGCGTATGGTCGTAATGTTATTGGCGGATTAATTGCAGGAGGCGGGTAAGTTACCGGTACACCGTTTAATGGCGAGTAAGTTGACGGCACTATAGAAGGGAAGCTAGGTGTCGGAGGCTTACTGTTAGGAGTATATTTTACTGGAGGAACTTTGTTCGGGACTGTTGGTACGTAGTTTATTGGCGGGAAGGTTGCAAATGGTGGAAATGTTACGTTTGGGGGTGCAGTAGTATTTGGTAAAACTGATTGTGAAGAAAGATCTGGTAAAAGGGGTGTTTTTGTGAAAGTTGGAAATTGTGGAAATGTAACGGATGGGGGCGCAGTAGTATTTGGTAAAGCTGATTGTGAAGGAAGATTTGGTAAAAGAGGTGTTTGTGTAAAAGTTGGAAATGGTGGAAATGTAACTGATGGGGGCGCAGTAGTATTTGGTAAAGCTGGTTGTGAAGGAAGATTTGGTAAAAGAGGTGTTTGTGTAAAATTTGGAATTACAGGGATAGGGTAAGTAGTGGTGCCCGTAGCTGGTACCCCATTTACAGGGTAAAGCGTGGTTGTTATTGTGAATGGGTATCTGGTGGGTGGGAACACTGGCGGGAAAAGGGGTGGAAATAGAAGAGGTTTTGTTGTGTTTTGGGGAGGAGTTGATGGGGTATTCGTGTTGTTAGGACGAATAGGGAAGGCCGTGTCAGGTTTCAGCGTTATTGGAGGTGCTTGGTTCGGCGAAGGTGTTTGAATTATGTTAGGAAAAAATGGAAATGCCGAATCTGGTTTTACTGTTGTTTTATGTGACTGGTTTGTAGATGGTTGATTTATTAGATTAGGAAAGAACGGTACTACTGTATCTGGCTTGTGGGTAGTGGGAATAAACACGTCAGGCCTCATATGTAAAGGTACAGTCGGAACCGTTGGATTCACACCGGGAGGTACAATGTCGGGACGAAATGTGGGTTTTTGCTGAGTAGGAATTGGGGGAATCGCAGGATTGGAAGGAATTTGCGGTAGGAAAGGGAACGGAAGGAATGGAATTACTGGTTTTGGTGTCGTATAAGCGGATGGGAGATTTGGTATGAAAGGCCCTACAAAACCTGGACGCGATATTGGAACAAATGGTGTTGACTTTGGTGGGAAAGACGGTATGACCGGTTTGGCTGAAAACGGTGGAATGACGGGCTTCAAAGTAAAACTTGGTATAACTGGCTTGGTAGGGACTAGAGTCGGAACTGGTGGATATGTAAAGTTGGAAACTGGGACTGGTGTCAAAATTGGACTGTTCGTGTAGTTAAGAACTGGGACTGGTGTCAAAATCGGTCTGTTTGTGTAGTTGAAGACAGGGACTGGTTGCTGAATAGGTCGAGTTGTGAAGTTTGAAACAGGGACTGGTGTAGTCTGAAGTGGCCGCGATTGTGAAGGAATTGGATTGTACGTAAACGGAGGTAACGTATTTGGAAACAATGGTAAACTGGGTTGTGTGTTTACCGCTGGCGGCAATGCCAGTGGTGGGAATGTTATATTTATTGGTATATTTGACCCAATGGGTTGAGCTTTGTTTCCTGTTGGCAATGAAGGAAACTTAAATGCTCTCAAAATTGGTGGAATTAAGTCAAGTGGTGTGAGTGGTTTTGGTGGGACTGGTGCAAAAGGTGAAAGCGGTTCAAACATGGCCGGTGGTTTGATTGTTGGTGGATTGTTTGGTACAGTCGTCGACGGAATTAATTGCTGTGGATATATAGGGGGTAAGATTGGAGGCGGAGCTACTGGCTGTCTAGGAATTGATGCTGACATATTTGGTTGATTTGGAAAACCTGGTTGTAGATATGGCTGAGTTGGAAGCACCGGTCGAGATGGTTGTGTTGGTACGAATAAGGGTAGGTTTGGTTGGTTTGGAACAATTGGAGGTAATTTTGGTTGTACTGGAACGAATGCTGGTTCATTCGGTTGAACGGGTATAACTGGTGATAAATTTGGTTGTGTTGTAATGACTGGTAGTGCATTTGGTGGTGTGGGCATGATTGGGGGTGGTTGTGCATTTGGTTGTGTTGGTATAATTGGGGGTAATTTGGGTTGGGTCGGTATTGCTGGAGGTAAGTTTGGTTGTGTTGGAATGTATGGTGGAGCATTTGGTTTGCCTGGTACTACTGGGAATAAGTTCGGTTGTGTTGGTATTGCTGGAGGTAAGTTTGGTTGTGTTGGAATGTATGGTGGAGCATTTGGTGGTGTTTGTACGACTGAGGGTAGGTTTGGCTTTGTTGGAATAAATGGTGGTATGTATGGTTGCGTTGGTATTAATGGTGGAAAGTTTGGTAAAATTGGAACTGTGGGAGGTTTTGTTGGAACATTTGGAATGGATGCTGGTAAATTTGGTAAGATTGGAACGGTCGGAGCTTTTGTTGGAAAGCTTGGAACAGCCGCTGGTAAGTTTGGTAAAATTGGGCCATTCGGAGGTTTTTTTGTGAAGC